>NC_045984.1:2595058-2629579 GCF_010909765.2 Amblyraja radiata
GTCTAGAAGGCTTATATAGTGGAAGCATGTCAGTGATATACTTTGGCCCTAAACCATGTAGTGATTTATAGGTGAGCAGCAGGATTTTAAAATCAATTCTCTGACATACAGGGAGCCAATGTAAGGATTTAAGAATTGGTGTAATGTGTTCAAATTTTTTGGTCTTTGTTAGAACTCTAGCAACAGCGTTCTCAACAAGCTGTAGCTGCCTGGCAGTTTTTTTTGGAAGACCTGCAAGGAGACCATTACAATAATCTAGCCTACTATTAATAAAGGCATGTACAAGTTTTTCTAAGTCTTGAGCTGACATGAGTCCTCTTAATCTTGCTATGTTTTTGAGGTGATAGTAGGCCGATTTTGTTACTGATTTGATGTGACTGTCGAAATTTAAATCTGAATCCATAATGACCCCAAGATTTCTGGCTTTGTTTGAAGTTTTCAGGGACAGAGAGTGAAGGTGTTGGGTTACTTTAAGCCTTTCTTTTTTAGCACCAAAAACAATTATCTCCGTTTTGTCCTTATTTAGTTGGAGAAAATTTTGCCACATCCAGTCTTTGACTTGCTCAATGCACTGGCACAACAGATCTATGGGGCGATAGTCATTTGGTGATAGCGCTACATAGATTTGAGTGTCATCGGCATAGCAGTGGTGGTCAATATTATTATTTCGCATGATTTGCCCTAGTGGGAGCATGTAGATGTTGAATAAAGAGGGCCCTAAGATCGAACCTTGCGGGACTCCACACGTCACGTTGGTTGGTTCTGATACAAAGTCGCCAATGGAAACAAAATAGTTCCTATCTTGTAAATATGACCTGAACCAACTTAAGACTGTGCCTGAGAGCCCCACCCATTTTTCCAACCTGTCCAAAAGTATTGAGTGATCAACAGTGTCGAATGCAGCACTGAGGTCTAATAGCATTAATATTGAAACTTTGCCAGAGTCTGTGTTAAGACGGATGTCGTTTACAACTTTAATAAGGGCGGTCTCGGTGCTATGAAGAGGTCGAAATCCTGACTGGAAGTTGTCGTAGCAGCCAGTTGAAGCCAGGAACAGATTAAGTTGCTGGAGGACAACTTTCTCAATGATTTTACTTATGAAAGATAGGTTTGAAATTGGTCTATAGTTGTTAATAATAGAGGCATCTAGGCTCCGCTTTTTTAAAAGAGGTTTAATAACTGCAGTTTTCAAGGCTTTTGGGAAATTGCCTGATTGAAGAGAGCTGTTAACTATTTGCAGTATGTCTATTGCTAGGCAGTCAAAAACATTCTTAAAGAAGTTGGTAGGTAAAGCATCAAGGCAGCAGGTGGATGGCCTTAGTTGTGTCACCGTTTCCACAAGAGTTTTAGAGTCTATGACATTAAAGCATGTCATCATTGCCACGTTACCTTTGCCTAAACAGGGTGGTGATCCAACATTTTTGTTTGAAGCGGAGATATTGATGGCACGTCTGATGCCTTCAATTTTATCTGTATAAAATAATGCAAACTCATTGCATTTCTGTGTGGAATGGAGTTCAGGTGGTAATTGTGTTGGGGGGTTGGTCAGTCTGTCAACAGTTGCAAATAGGGATTTTGCCTTATTAGTGTTGTTGTTAATGATATTGGAGAAAAATGTTTCACTAGCACTTTTTAAGTCTAAATTGTAGGCACGGAGGCTCTCTTTATAGATGTCATGGTGAATATGAAGTTTTGTTTTCCGCCAGATGCGCTCAGCTTTCCGGCATTCTCTTTTCTGGGCTGTTACAAAAGCAGCTTTTCTCCAGGGTGCCTTTTGCTTACCAGAAATCGTTTTAACCGTAACAGGTGCAATGACATCTATAACATTCACAATTTTGGAGTTAAAGTTATCTACAAGATCATCAGCAGAACATGGGTTTAGAGGTGGTAAGAAGGAGATGGCATTTTTAAAGAGTACATTAGAATGTTCATTTATATACCGTTTTTTGACAGTATTTGATTTTGTCTGTATGTCGGGAATAAAAGATATATTAAAGAAAACACAGAAGTGGTCAGACAATGAAGGATCAGTCACGAAAATATCAGAAACAATGAGACCCTTTGTGATAATCAAGTCCAGGGTGTGCCCATTACAATGAGTAGCCTCTTTCACATGTTGAGACAGGTCAAATGTGTCTAAAATAGTAAAAAATTATTTTGCACCCTTGTCATTCAAATCATCAGTATGAAAATTAAAATCACCAGTTATAACTAGACAGTCAAAGTCAGTGGAGATGCTAGACAATAATTCTGTAAAGTCATCGAAAAAATTAGCATAATCCTAGTACTTCTGACGACTTCTGTAACCTCTCCTGCACTCTTTCCCTTTAACTCCATGCATACACTTCCACTTTGTTGACCCCCCCCACTATTTAGTTTAAAACTCTATCTACGGCCCTGGTTGTACGGTCTGCAAGGACTCTGGACCCAGCCTGGTTCAAGTGGTGTCGGTCCAGTCGGAACAGCTTCCTCCTTCCCCAATACTGGTGCCAATGTCCCACAAATTCAAACCCACTTCTTCCACACCAGTCTTTGAGCCACGAGTGCTGTCTATATGGGGCTTGTTACGTTCTCTCGTGAACTGCGTGGGTTTTCCCAGGTGCTCGCTTTCCTCTCACACTCCAAAGACGGACAGGTTTTTAGGTTAATTGGCTTCGGTAAAATTGTAAATTGTCCCTAGAGTGTGTAGGATAATGTTAGTGTGCGGGGATTGCTGGCTGGCATGGACTCGGTGGGCCAAAGGGCCTGTTTCCGTGCTGCATCTCTAAACTAAACTAAACTAAATCTGCCTCTCAAAATCCCTCATTGTCTGTGTTCACCTATTGCCTGCCCCTTAGTAAGTTTGCAGCTGACACTAAAGTGGGTGGTATTGTAGATAGCAAAGATGATTATCAGAAATTACAGCAGGATCTTGATCAGTTGGGCACATGAGCTGAGGAAAGGTTGATGGAATTTAATGCAGATAAGTGCAAGGTTGTGCATTTTGGAAAGTCAAACCAGGGCAGTACCTTCACAGTGAATGTCAGGCTCTGGAGAGTGTTGTAGAGCAGAGGGGTCTAGAAGTACAGGTACATCATTCCTTGAATGTGGCTTCACAGGTATATATGGTGATCATTAGTGTTTTGGTATGTTGAGCTTAATCATTTATGATATTGAATATATAAGTTGGGATGTTAGGTTATACTTCTGCAAGATGTTGTTGAGGCTTCATTTGGAGTATTGTGTTCAGTTTTGGTCACCCCGCTATAGGACAGATGTTGTTAAGATCATCGTTCATGAAATCATAAGACATCGAAGCAGAATTAGACCATTAGGATTTTGAGTGTGCTACGCCATTTCATCATGGCTGATCAATTTTTCCCTCTCAACCCATTCTCTTGCCTTCTCCCCGTAATGTTTGAAACCATTACTAATCAAGAATCTAACGATCTCTGGTTTAAAAATACCCAATTACGACCTCCATCACCATACGTGCCAATGAATTCCACAGATTCACCACCCTCAGGCTACAAAAAGACCTCATCATCCCCATTCTAAATGTATTGCTGTGTCCTCTGATCATAGAGTCTTCCACTACTGGAAACAAGTCATCCACGTCCACTCTGTATTAGCCATTCATTATTTTTTTACGTTTGCATGAGATCTCTCATCCTTCTAAACTCCAGCCATCAAACGCTTCTCATACATTAATCCGCTCATCCCTGGGATCTTTCTCTCAATCTTCCTCTGGACCCTTTCCTAAATAGCACCTTGTTGTTAATGTTGGTCAAATTACAGGTAATGATGAGTCAGAGTATAGGAGAGAGATCGGTCGTCTGATTGAATGGTGTCACAACAACGACCTTCCTCTCAACGTCAGCAAGACCAAGGAGCAGATTAAAGACCTTAGAAGACGGAGGCCGAAGATCCAAGAGCCTGTCTTCATCAATGTGCTGGTTGTGGAGAGAGTCAACAACTTAAAGTTCCTGGCATGCATATCTCTGAAGGAATGTTCTGGGCCCAGCATTTTGATGCAATCATAAAGAAAGTCCTTCAACGCCTCTACCTCCGTAGAAGATGGAGGAGATTTGATGCGTGAATGAATGTTCTCTTAAACCTCTATAGGTGTACAATAGAGAGCATATTGACTTGATCAGCATGAAGAAGGGTCCCGACCCCAAATATCACCTATTCATGTTCTCCAGAGATGCTGCCAGACTCGCTGAGTTAATCCATCGCTTTGTGTCATTTTTGTAAACCAGCGTCTTTAGTTCCTTGTTTCTAAAGACCCATGGATATCCACTCACAATCAGATAATCTTCTGTTCACAACAACTTGTTATCTTCAACGTGAGCTTTTATTTTCCACAATAACCTGTGATGTGTTATCTAATCAAATGCCTCATGCCATCTGAGAACATCTACTGCTACCCCCTGATCCACTGTACACTTTTTCAAAGAATTCCTTCAGTTTTGCTCAGTCAACTGTCAAAGCTACTTGTCCTTACAGCACAGTGCCGGCTGTTGTAAAGATCTTTGCCATTCTGGCCCAGTGCAGTTCAATTCCAAAACTCCCTTAAAGTTGACTGACAGGCAGATAGAGTGGTAAAGAGGGCATCTGGCTTGCTTGCCTTCATTGGGCAGGGCATTGACTAGATGGTATAATGACATTTCCACACTAAGAAATGGTCCTGTCTGTCTACCCTGTCATTACCTCTCAAAACGTTATAAAATTTCTAACAGGTCCCTCTCAGCCTCCGAAGATCCAGGGAAAACAATCCAAGTTTGTCTAACCATCCTGATAACAAATTCCTTCCATTACAGGTAGTTCTGGTAAGCCTCGTGCACCCTCTCCAATGCCTCCACATCCTTCCTGTAGCGAGGTGACGAGCACTGCACACAATTATACTCAATACATGACCGATGAAGGCAAGCCTGCCACTTACCTTCTTAACCACTCTAAATAGCTTTAAGGGAGAGGGAGAAAGTTTAATGAAGAGTGCTGGGCAAGTTTTTTTACGCAAATAGTGGTAGCTCCTGCTGACGGGCGGGGATTGTAGACGCAGGTATGCTTGTGGCTTTTACGAGGCATTTGGATAGGTACGTAGATATGCAGGGAATGAAGGGATTTGTTACCGTGCTGGCAGAAGGGACTAGTTGGCAACAGATTGAGCACAGACAATGTGGGTGGAAGGGCCTGTTCCTGTACTCTACTGTTCCAAGTTCTAATAGGTGCAGGAGTTGGCCACCTGGCCACTCAAGCCTGCCTCACCATTCAATGTGATCATGGCTGATCTACCTCCCTTCTGTGCCAGTCCCACATCCATTTAATTCCCTAATCTTTCAAAAATCCATCCCCCACCTCTTGAAATCCCTTCAGCTTGAAATGACCATTTCCTGATGTTATGAATCTGTCTCCTCATTCCAGGTGTCCCACTGGCAGGAACATCTCAAGATCCATGCTGTTATCCCTCCTAAAGATTCTATGTAGGAAGAATGTGCGTGTGTGTATGTGTGTCTGAAGAAGGGTCTCAACCTAAAACGTCACTTATTCCTTTTCTCCAGAGATGCAGTCTGACCCGCTCAGTTACCCAGCTTTTTTATGTCTATCTAACGATTCTGTGTTTCAATAAGATCACTCTTCATTGTTCTAAACTCCAAACAATATAGATCTATTTGTTTTGGAACCTAAAGAACCTATAGCGGAGCAAGCGGAGAGAGTGAGAGACAGAGAGAGGCAGAAAGACGGTGAGGGAGAGAGAGACAGAAAGAAACAGAGAGATCAGATAGAGAGAGAGAGTGAGAGAGAAAGGGAGAGGAGGAGAGAGAGAGAGAGAGAGAGAGAGAGAGGGAGGGAGAAAGAGAGAGTGTCAGAGGGACAGAGAGAGTGATAGGGCCGGGTCACAGCACCGGTCGGCGGCGGCGGCGGCAGAAGACGGCGGCGGATGGCAGCGAACACTGGGCCGCGCTCAGCCTGACATTCGCCTCGCAACCAGCCCCGAGGACGGACATTAAACCCCAGCCCAGCATCCCCCCCCCCCAACCCCCTCCCCCCCGCAGGTCTCCTCCACTGTCTCCTGCCCGCCTGCGGGGCGCCAGCCAACCAGCGGCCGGGAGCCTGGGCCTCGAGTGCGAGGTGGCGCCGGGGAGAGCTGGGCCGGGCCGGGAGCGGCGGGGAGGAGGAGGAGGACAAAGAAGAGGAGGCCTCGGGCCTCGTTGATGGCCGCACTTTGAAGTCGCTGCGGATGGACGGAGCTAAGCAGTCAAAATGCCACCAAAGAAGAACGCGAAAATTGAGGATATAAAGAAGGCGCTTGATTTTCTATCTGAGGAGATTGCTACTGTCTCTAAGCAGCAGAAAATTAAAGTTAATTTGATGAGTGAAATTAAAGAACTGAAAAAACACAATGAGGAGAAGGATAAGAGGATCGCCAGCCTAGAATGCCGTGTAACAGACCTGGAGCAGAACACCCGCATGAATGACATTATTGTCAGCGGACTGGAGACCAGGCCCCGGTCCTACACCTGGGCGGTAACAGCAACGGCCGATGGGGAGCCCACCGCTCCAGACATGGACTCCGTGGAGCAACAGGTAACTGCTTTCTTTCATAGCAAAGGCATATCCATATCCAACACAGACATTGAAGCATGTCATCCTTTACCTCGAAAAAAACCAAAGTGTCAAACCAGCCATAATAATTTGTTTTACGAACAGAAAACACAAAAATGCATTGCTCAGACAAGGGAAAAAGCTCAAGGGATCTGATGTTTATGTGAATGAGCACCTTACAAAAAACAATGCAGATATCGCCAGAAGCGCACGCATCCTAAGGAAGCAGAAAAAAATCCAGTCAACATGGACAACAAACTGTAAGGTGTTCATAAAGCTAAACGGGTCACCAGAGGAGGCTAAAGTGCTGACCATAAGATACATCGAGGAGCTGGACAAGTACCAGTGACTCCAGAACAGTGACTGTGTCTATCAGTGTGATTGACTTGAACTATTATGACCATGGACTCTTGTGAAGAGCTTGACGGTTTAAACTTGACAACAGCTGGAAATGAAAGGGACAATGATGACTGTGATGGTTGGAACTTTAAATCATTAATTCACTGATCATAATATGCATGATTTTGAACAAGATATTGACCCTGAAAATAATTTTCTTAACAATATAAACAATAGCTGCTGTTATTACTCTGAAGATCAATTCAACATGAACATAAAATCAGATCATGGAATGTCAATAATTCATTTCAATAGCAGAAGTTTATATGCAAATTTTCACAACATCAAAGATTACTTAAGTCATCTAAACAAACCATTCAATGTGATAGCCATATCTGAGACCTGGCTTAGTACTGAAAAGGGTGTGGATTTTGAGTTAAATGGATATGAACTGAATTACATAAATAGGAAAAATAAAAAAGGAGGAGGGGTGGCTTTGTATGTAGATAAAAGATTAAATTATAAAATAGTGGAAAATATGACAACTAATATTGATGATGTGATGGAGATTATTACTGTAGAAATCTACCTGGAAAAAAAGAAAAATGTAATTGTAAGTTGTGTATACAGAGCACCTGGTTCCAATATTGAAATATTCAAGAATAGTATGGAAAGATTATTTGCCAAGAAAGATCACAGGGTTGTGTTCATTTGTGGGGATTTTAATTTAGATCTCTTAAATCCCAACAAGCACAAACAGACTGATGAATTTATCGATGTATTGTTCAGTATGAGTTTTTTTCCACTTATCACCAAACCAAGTAGAATAACATCTCACTGTGCAACTTTAATAGACAACATATTTACAAACAGTATGGACAACAGCATAAAGAGTGGGTTACCACTAAATGACATCAGTGACCATCTGCAGGTTTTTGTAATGTTTGTTTGTGATTATGTTAAGTGTAAGGATGTTAATAAGATTAGATACAGGAGAGTAAGAACAGAAGAATCTATAAATAAATTTAGAAATGTATTACTGACCCAAAATTGGAAACAAGTGTTTAAAGAGACTGATACCAACAAAGCGTATGAAACATTCCTGATAATATTTAAATCATTATATGATGAACACTGTCCTTTGAAACAACACATCAAGAAGCAAAAATATATAGATAGGCCATGGATGACAAAAGGACTACAAAATGCATGCAAAAAAAGAATATCTTGTATAAAGAATTCATAAAATTCAGAACTATAGAAGCAGAAAGTAAATACAAAAGATACAAAAACAAATTGACTAGTATTATGAGGATATGTAAGAAAGATTATTATAATAAATTATTTAAACGATAATAAAAATAATATCAAGGGCATATGGAATGTGTTAAATAATATTATCAGGAATGGATCAATGAATATAAAATACCCTCAGTATTTTAAAGACAATGATACAACTGTAAGCGATATGAATTATGTGGTTAATGGGTTTAACAAATTTTTTGTAAGTGTGGGACCAAAACTGGCAGAAGAAATCGATAATCCACAGTCAGAAGAAGGAGAGGGGAAGGTTGTGGATTTGTTAGACAACAACCCAAACTCAATGTTTTTGAAAGCAGCTGATGAAAAGGAGATTAATGACATTGTTAGTAATTGTAAGAATAAAAGGTCTACAGACTGGAATGACATTGATATGGCTTTAATCAAGGTAGTCATTGGTGTAATTGTAAAACCCTTAACTTATATTTGCAATTTATCTTTCAAAACTGGTGTATTTCCATGTAAAATGAAAACTTCCAAAGTCATCCCACTATACAAAGCTGGAGACAGAAATCAATTTACAAATTACAGGCCGGTGTCGTTACTCTCTCAGTTCTCAAAAATATTAGAAAAACTGTATGTAAGTAGATTAGATAACTTTATCGAGAAGCACGAATTGCTAGTTGATAGTCAATATGGATTCAGGTCAAACAGATCGACATCCATGGCATTAATGGAGTTAATTGAAGACATTACCAGTTCTATAGATAACAAGAAATATGCAGTAGGTGTATTTATAGATTTGAAAAAAGCATTCGATACAATTGATCATCATTTGCTAATAAAAAAACTGGAAAAGTATGGAATCAGAGGGGTTGTACTAGAGTGGATGAGAAGCTACATAAGTAAAAGACATCAGTTTGTGCAGATAGGGGACTGCAAATCAACATGCTTAGAAATAACTTGTGGAGTCCCACAGGGGTCGGTTTTGGGCCCCAAATTATTTATTTTGTATATTAATGATATATGTAGGGTGTGAAACCTCTTGAAATTTGTGTTATTTGCAGATGACACTAATATTTTCTGTGATGGGGACAATTTGCAGCAGCTTTTGGAGGTGGTCACAGCAGAAATGAGTAAACTAAAAACATGGTTTGATTTGAATAAATTATCATTAAATTTAAGCAAAACCAAACTTATGCTGTTTGGAAAACGCAAAATAAATACACAAGTAAAAGTAATGATAAATAATGTTGAAATAGAAAGAGTGTATGAAAATAAATTTCTGGGTGTGATTCTTGATCACAAAATCTGCTGGAAACCCCATATAAAACATGTGAGAGCAAAAGTAGCACGGAGTATTGGAGTGATGGGGAAAGCAAGGCATGTTTTGAATGAGAGAACACTGTATATACTGTACAGCTCACTTGTGTTACCATATTTAAATGACTGTGTGGAAGTATGGGGCAACACCTACAAAACCACCTTACAATCACTAAGCACACTTCAAAAAAGAGCTATTCGTATAGTAAACAATGTAGCATATCATGAACACACCAATATACTGTATTTAAAATTACACACCTTAAACATTAAGGATCTGGTAGAATTTAAGACTGCACAAATAATTTATAAAGCAACAAATAAACTGCTACCTGTAAACATACAAAAACTGTTCAAAGACAGAGAGGGGGGTTATAACTTTAGAGGGAAACTAAACTTGAATCAGCATTATGCTCGGACCAATTTAAAAAGTATGTGTATTTCCATTTGTGGGGTGGTTTTGTGGAATGGTCTTGACGAAACGATTAAACAAAGTATGAATATAATGCAATTTAAAAAAATGTACAACAGATATATCTTTGAAAAGTACAGTAATGAGGAAGGAGAATGTAAATCTCACAGATGTTAATGGTGCTTGTTCTTTTTGTTCTTTTCTTTTTTTGTTCTTTTTTTCTTAATAGCTTGATTGGAGTAGTTTTATTTGAATTGTCTGTTTAGTTTATTTTATTGAATTTTGCATTTGTTAATGGTGAGGAATGGTGGTAGGACTTGACAAGCATAGGCTTCTTCCTATCCCTTTTCCAACGAGTCTAATGTGTATTATGTTGAAATTGGCTTTTGATTTTTTAATTTATGTATGTACATATATGTTATGTATATGTGTATGTGTGTATATGTGTATATGTATGTATGTATATATGTACATGTATATGTATGTATGTGTGTATGTATTTATGTATATATATAATTTTCCTTTTATTTATACATTTTCATCTTTTCTTTTTTTTTAAATCGTTCGAAATAACGATATCATTAATTCAAATAAAGATATCATTCATTCATTCATTCATTCATTCATTCATTCATTCATTAATTAATTAATTCATTCATTCATTCATTCATTCATTCATTCATTTATGGTGGGACAACCCTCTGATCCCAGGAATTATCCAATTGGATCTTTTTTTGCATTCTGTTACCAACCAATCCCAGTAAGGAGACTTCCCTCAGTATAAACTCTGCAGTAAAGGCCAATGTGTTTCCCCCCCCCCCCTTCACCATCCCTGCCAACCTTTTGTGACTTGTCCACAAGGAAATCTCGATCCCTCTGTACTTCACTCATTTACAATTTATCTTCTCCTAGATTACAATCTGCCTTTTGATTCATCTTAGTTACATGCATGACCTCACACTTTTCCCCATTAAACTCCATTTGGGAATGTGTGAGATCATGAAGTTTGATCGGATGAAACAAAAGACAGACAATTTCCTAAAAGGAGAGGAACTACAGATGAGGTTATTTCCCACACACACAGCACCTCTACACCCTATGGATGAGTCCAAATGTCTCCATCACAACATGCCCTCCCACCTGTTTTGTGACAACAGCAGCCATGGATCCTTACACTCTGCACCCTCCTCAAGCTGATTAATGTGGGCAGTAAATAATGGAGGGCCCATAACTCATCCCTGGGCCCCTTCACCAGTTACATCCTTCCAGCCTGAAACACACATGTTCATCCTGTCTCTCTTCTGTGTGATAAGCAGTCTTCAGTCCATGGCCACACTCTTCCCTCAACACTGTGACCTCGTGCACCGACCTTTTGTGAGGTACCTTGTCAGCCACTGTGTGAAGAAATCCCCCTCTGATCCCCTTTAAACCTCATTCCCCTCAACACAAATCTGCACTCTTTTACACACCCCAGCAAGAGTAAAAGATTCTTAATATTTACCTGATATATCCCCGATAATTGTGTATATCTCTGTCAGATCTATGGCAGTCCAACTGTAAGTTTATTATTTATAACGTTTTTAAGTTTATTTTTATAATATTTTTAACTTTATAGTTCAACAGAAACTTTATTGTCACCTGTACCTCGATACAGTGAAAGGCCTTTTTTGACATGGAATCCCATCAAATCATACGGTACACAAGCACAATCACACTGAAGTAAAGGAGTGCCACTATTGGCAGCACGTTCAAGGCACTCACCGCCCTCTGTGTAAACAATAAAATTACCCAGCACATCTTTTTTAAACGTTGCCCCTCTCACGTTAAACCTAGTGTTTGATACTGTATCGTATTTACAACTTCTCAAGTTGAACGCTTGAATCCTGGAGTCAGCGAAGGCGACAGGCCTAGTATTGTGAAATGGGGTCTCTCACATGCGTAGATCCATTTAATCAGTTTTACAGCCCAGAAACATGCCCTGTAGCCCAAGTCATCTGTGCCGACAAGGTTCCTACCAGAGTTAGTCCCAGTCCCCTTGCAACTCTGAAAAGATGAAGTACGAGGGGAAGCTGGCCAGGAATATAAAGAAGGACAGTAAAAGCTTCTTCAGATATGTTAATAGCAAAGAATAGCAAAGTCAAATGTGGGTCCCTTGAAGGAAGACACGGGTGACATTTTAATGTGGAACAAGGAAATGACAGAAGAGTTGGACAGGTACTTCGGATCTGTCTGCACTAAGGAAGACACAAACAATCTCCCAGAATTACTGAGGACAGAGGATCTAAGGGGGTAGAGGAACTGAAAGAAATGTTCATTAGGTGAGAAATAGTATTGTGTAGGCTTATGGGACTGAAGGATGATAAATCCCCTGTATCTTGCCCTTTGCTCTTGAGTTTGACATACTTGAATTGAATACTTTATTGTCACATGTGGCAAGGCAGTGACATTCTTTGCTTGTATACCCAAGGTATGCAAATAGTCGCTACATACGGTGCAAAGTTACAAAATATCCGTGCCAGGTCCCCCCTATGTTTCCCCCCCCCCCCCATAGCCAATCTCCCGCTCCCTCATTGACCGCCACACCGCTGACTGTCAGTTGACTCGTGAGGCCCCACCGCCGCCGAGAGGTGTATACCGTACAGAAATACCATTCATGGATGATATTTTCCCGATCTCTACCCAAAGCCTGTGTAATATTAAATTCCACTGCTCGGCACCCACCAGTATTCTCCGCTACAACGAGAAATCCTAGCCTGTCTCTCGCTTGTTGCTGATACGTTGTGTCCCCATAACGTCCTGGTGAAACTACTCTGCACCATCTGTCCTGTGGTGACCAGAACAGCACCCAGCGTGTCAGCTGAGGTCTGACCAAGGTTTTATAAACCTGTACCATGAAATGCTATTTGTTGCAGACTTCACCACAGGGGTTGCCTGCCCTGCAGCGCACAGCTCTCAGGCTGTGGCCCACTCACCGTTTACTGTTCTGTGTGAAAATATTGTCCCTCCGGTTCCTATTAAATCTTTCTCCTCTCACCTTAAACCTATGCCCTCTGGTTCTTGATTCACCTACTCTGGGTCAAAGACTCTGTGCGTGCACCCAACCTATTCCCTTGTTGTTCCTGTGCTGTACTGTTTTATGTATGAACTAGACCAAGTGCAGACCCGTTGGGTCTGTTTCCCCAACGGCGTTTGCGGGTGGGGGGGGGGGTTTGGAGGGGCTGCGGCATCACACTCACATTAACCACACCCCAAACACACAGGTGGGGGGAGGGGGGTGAGAAGAGGGGAAGGAGGGGAGAGGAGGCAGAGGAAACGGGTCAGATTTGGGAGGGAAAGGAGAGCGGGTTAGGGGGTGAGAGAGGGGGATGGGGAGAGAGATGTGTGGGAGGGGAGGGATGGGGAGGGAGGGGAGGAGGGAGGGAGGGGGAGAGGGGTGGGGGGAGAGAGTGGGAAAGAGTGGGGAGGGAGAGTGGAGGGGGAAGGGGGAGAGAAGTGGTAGCGTGGGGTGGGAGGGGTAGGGGGAGTGGTGGAAGAGGGACAGAGGGATAGGGGAAGGGGGCGGGTGGAGAGGGAAGGGGGTGGGGTAGAGAGTGAACGGGGGTGGGGGAGAGAGGGATGGGTGGGAGAGGGAGAGGGGTGAGAAGAGGGAAACATAGAAACATAAGATTCTATAAGATCACCCCTCAATCTTCTAAATTCTAGCGAGTACAAGCCGAGTCTATCCAGTCTTTCTTCATATGAAAGTCCTGACATCCCAGGATTCAGTCGGGTGAACCTTCTCTGTACTCCCTCTATGGCAAGAATGTCTTTGGGCATTGGGCATTGTGACATCACACGATGGGAACGAATCAAAGGGCAGGCGGCAGCCGGACGGCAGGCGGCAGCCACAGACTTTTATATAATAGATAGATAGATGTTGTTATTGAACCTGTCTCAACTCCCTCCTCTGGCAGCTCCTTCCATATATTTTTCGGATTATAAAGGAAGACCAGGTTCTCAGAATCGTGAGTTCAAACAGTTGCGGGTTTATTGAGCGCACACACATAGCAACAGCAATACAAATCAATGGCTTCACAAACAAATAATATTCAGTACACTCAGTATCCAGGCCTTTCAACCCGTGCAGTCTGAGCTGCCTCTCCTGCCTCTGCTTCCCTCCGCCCCCGTCCCTTGGTGGCAGCTCACGGGATGATCTCTCCTCCCTCACGGCACGGCTCCACATCAGTGTGTCACTGCGCTGGCGATGATTCTACAACAATCCCCACTGACTGAGGCCATGCCGCCCTTCCCCAGGAACGGTTGGCAAAGCCGAGTATCACTCAACATAGAAAAGTACAGTACAGGCCCTTCGGCCCACAATGTCTGTGCCCAACATGATGCCCAGACCACCTCTTATCTGCCTCCACCACCAGCCCTGGCACACACTAACCCCTGTGTAAAGGTCTTGCCCCACACATCTCCTTTAAACTTTGGCCCACTCACCTTATAGCTATGCCCTTTGGTATCTGTTATTCCCACCCTGGTAAAAGGGTTCCGTCTGTCTACCGTATATGTGCCACTGTCTACCCCATCCACACCACTGTCTACCCCATCCACGCCACTGTCTACCCCATCCAGTAATGTGTGTGTGATCAGGATGCGTGCGTGTGAAGTCACTGCATCTGTGTGTGTGTGAGAGTGTGCATTGTCAGGTGTGTTCGTGCGTTTGGTCAGGAGTGTTGTGTGAGAGTGTGTGTGTGTGTATGTGTGTGTGTGTGTGTGTGTGTGTGTGTGTGTGTGTGTGTGTGTGTGTGTGTGTGTGTGTGTGTGTGTGTGTGTGTGTGTGTGTGTGTGTGTGTGTGTGTGTGTATGTGTGTGTATGTGTGGGGTCAGGAGTGTGCATGTGTGTGGTCAAGGAAATGGCAGAACATTTAAAAAACAAGGAATGGCAGAACAGTTAAACTAATACTTTGGTTCTGTCTTCACAAAGGAAGACACAAATAATCAACAGGAAAAACTGGGGGATCTAGTGGGAGGGAGGAAGTGAAGGGAATCCACATTAGTCAGAAAATGGTGTTAGGTAAACTGTTGCGAGTGATGGCAAATAAATCCCAGGGCCAGATGGTCTGTATCCCAGAATACTCAAGGAGGTGGCACTAGAAATCGTGGATGCATTGGTGATCATTTTCCAATGTTCTATAGACTCTGGATCAGTTCCTGTGGACTGGAGGGTAGCCAATGTAACGTCCCTTTTTAAGAAAGGAGGAAGAGAGAAAACATGTAATTATAGACCAGTTAACCGTACATCAGTGTTGGGGAAGTTGCTGGAGTCAATTATTAAAGATGTTATAGCAGTACATTTGAAACAGTGACGGGATCTGTCAAAGTCAGCATGGATTTATGAAGGGGAAATCATGTTAGACTAATCTTTTGGAATTTTTTGAGGATGAGGACTGGGAAAAATTGTGAGTGTGGGCAGAAGCATGGCAGATGTAGTATAATGTAGATAAATATGAAGTTATCCACTTTGTGGCATGAACAGAATGGCAGATTATTATCTGAATGGTGTCAGATTAGGAGAAGGGGAGCTGCAACGAGACCTGGGTGTGCTTGTACATCAGTCACTGAAAGTAAGCTTGCAGGTACAGCAGGCTGTGAAGAAAGCCAATGGTATGTTGGCCTTCATTGCGAGAGGATTTGAGTTTAGGAGCAAGGATGTCCTACTGCAGTTGTACAGGGCCCTGGCGAGACCACACCTGGAGTATTGTGTGCAATTTTTGTCTCCTAATTTGAGGAAGCACATTATTGCTTTTGAGGGAGTTCAGTGTAGGTTCACCAGGTTAATTCCCTGATGGCGGGACTGATGTATGTTGAAAGAATGGGTCGACTGGAAATGTATTCACTGGAATTTAAAAGGATGAGAGGGTATCTTATTGAAACATATAAGATTAGAAAGGGTTTGGACCTGCTAGAGGCAGGAAACATGTTCCCGATGTAGGGGGATTCCAGAACCAGGGGTCATAGTTTAAGAATAAGGGGTAGGCCATTTTGGACTGAGATGAGGAAAAACTTTTTCACTGAGAGAGATGTGAATCTGTGGAATTCTCTGCCACAAAAGGCAGTGGAGGCCATTTCACTGGATGATTTCAAGAGAGAGTTAGATTTAGCTCTTAGGGCTAATGGAATCAAGGGATATGGGGAGAAAGCAGGAACAAGGTACTGATTTTAGATGATCAGCCATGATCATAATGAATGGCGGTGCTGTCTTGAAGGGCCAAACATTTTCTATGTTTCTATTTTCTATGTGAGAGTGTGAGTGTGTATGTGCACAGGAGTGTGTGTGTGTGTGTGTGTGTGTGTGTGTGTGTGTGTGTGTGCGTGTGTGTGTGCGTGTGTGTGTGTGTGTGGGGCCAGAGCGTGTGTGTGTGGGGCCAGAGCGTGTGTGTGTGGGGCCAGAGCGTGTGTGTGTGGGGTCAGGAGTGTGTGTGTGTGTGTGCGTGTGTGGTCAGGAGTGTATGTGTGTGGGGTCAGGAGTGTGTATGTGTGCATGTGCGGTCAGGAGTGTGTGTGTGTGTGGGGTCAGTAGCGTGTGTGTGTGGGGTCAGGAGTGTGTGTGTGTGTGCGTGTGTGGTCAGGAGTGTATGTGTCTGTGGGATCAGGAATGTGTGTGTGTGTGTGTGTGCGTGTGGCATCGGTGCATGTGTGGTGAGTGTGCAGATGTGGGTGTGTAAAAAACAAATCTTTAGTGGTGAGTTGAATCATTGAGGAGACTGAGGAAATTGGACACATCTCCAGTCACTTACACCATAGAAACATACTGTAGGCGTGCGGCACAGCCTGATTTGGGACTGGGGCCCAAGACGGCAAGAAATTGCAGAGAGATGTAGATGTGAGCCCAGTCCATCACACCGACCAGGCTCCCCACCAGTGTCTCCATCTACACTTCACGCTGCCTTGGAGATGGTGCAACATAACCAAAGACTTGTCCCACCTCGATCATTCCTCCTTCTCCACGTGCCTTTCTGGCAGAAGATACAGAAGCTTGAAAGCGCGCACCACCAGACTCAGAAACAGCTTCTTCCCCTCTATCAGGCTTCTGAACGGTTCTTCCATAAGTTAGGGTTCTGAACCATTCACCTCAACTTCATTGAGGACATTGGACTTTGTCTATGGAACTGGTGCGCTACAATGCTGAAAACTACATTCTACACTCTGTCTCTTCTCCTTTGCTCTCTGTGTTGTACTTTTGTTTTAACTGATTACATTTATATATGGCATTATCTGATCTGTTTGGATAGCATGCAAAACAAAGCGTTTCACTGTACCTTGGTACACGTGAAAATAGACTAAATTAAAAACAACCTTGCTACACGTGATAATAATAAAGGCAAACCCAGCAGTATCGAGCGTCTCCACTCCCTGCAGCAGAGGCTGAAGCTGCAACGGTGCAGCAACAGTGCAGCTCACTCCCAGGGCCCACGGGGGGGGGGGGGGGGGGGGGTTAGGGAATGGGCTACGAGCGGGGGAGCGAGGGGGGGGGCCACGAGGGGGGGAGTGAGGGAAGGGGCCACGAGGGGGGAGTGAGGGATGGGGCACGAGGGGGGGAGTGAGGGACAGAGGCCACGAGGGGGGGAGTGAGGGATGGGGCCACGAGGGGGGGAGTGAGGGAAGGGGCCACGAGGAGGGGAGTGAGGGAAGGGGCCACGAGGGGGGGAGTGAGGGACAGAGGCCACGAGGGGGGGAGTGAGGGACAGGACCATGAGGGGGGGAGTGAGGGATAGGGCCACGAGGGGGGGGGGGGGGAGTGAGAGACGGGGCCACGAGGCCAGGTCCCCGTCAGCATTGACAACTCGGTCCCCGTCAGTCATCCTGAGAATCCTCCTCCTCCTCCACCAGCTCGATCTGGGGGTCCGGGTCATCGAACATCTCCCGCAGCTGCAGCCAGAGATGAAGGGGGGTAGGACAATTATTGCAAGTGTGGGAGAGTCAGCAAAGGGACGTGGTGGGGGAGGGGGAGAGGGGGAGAGAGAGGGGGGAGGAGGGAGGAGGGGAGGGAAGAAGGGGTGAGAGTAGGGGAGGAAGGGAGAATAGAGAAAGGGGGAGAGGGAGAGAAGGGAGAGGAAGTGTGAGAAGATAAATGGGGGAGAGAGACAGGGATTTGGGAGGAGGGGGAATGAGAAGGGGAGAAGGGGAGATAAGCGGGGGAAAACAATGGGGGGAGGAAAGGAGAGAGAGAGAGAGGTCATGGGGTGGGAAGGAGAGAGATTGAGGGAGGGTGAGGAGGAGGGAGGTGGGAGGGGGAATGGGATGGAGAACAGGAGGGGGAGAAGGAAAGAGAGTGTGTATTCAGGGACAGGAGGTGAAGAAGCTGCAGAAGGGAGAAAGGGGTGAGGAGGGGCTGGGTGGAGATGTGTAAAAGAAGGGAAAGTGTGACGGAGAGAGGAGGATAGGAAGAGAGAAAGAAGAGATAGATCATGAAAAGTGCAGGAAATGAAACACAGAAACATAGATAATAGGTGCATGAGTAGGCCAATCAGTCCTTCGAGCCAGCACCGCCATTCAATATGATCTTGGCTGATCACCCAAAATCAGTAACCCGTTCCGGCCTTTCCCCCATATCCTTTGATTCCCTGAGACCTAAGAGCTAAATCTAACTCTCTTGAAAAAATCCTGTGAATTGGCCTCCACTGCCTTTTGTGGTAGAGAATTCCACAGATTTACAGCTCTATGTGTGAAAAAGTTATTCCTCATCTCAGTCCTAAATGGCCTACCCCTTACTTTTAAACTGTGACCCCTGGTTCTGGACTCCCCCAACATCGGGAACATTTTTCCTGCATCTACCCTGTCTAATCCTCTAAGAATTTTACATGCTTCTATTAGATCCCCTCTCATCCTAATTACCAGTGAATACATTTCCAGTCGACCCATTCTTTCATCATCCGTCATTCCCGCCATCCCGGGAATTAACCTGGTGAACCTACGCTGGTGAACCATTCCCTCAATAGCAATAATGTCCTTCCTCAAATTAGGAGATCAAAATTGCACACAATACTCCAGGTGTGGTCTCGCCAGGGCCCTGTACAACTGCTGTAGGACCTCCTTGCTCCAAATCCTCTCGCAATGAAGGCCAAAATGCCATTGACTTTCATCATTGCCTGCTGTACAAAGGTACAATATGCAGGTAGACTGGGAAAATCAGGTTGGTTCAGGACCCCAAGAAAGAGAGTTTGTAGAATGCCTCCGAGATGGATTCTTAGAGCGGCTTGTAATGGAGCCGACCAGAGAAAAGGCAATTCTGGATTTAGTGTTGTCCAATGAACCAGATATGATAAGAGAACTCGAGGTAAAGGAACCGCTTGGAGGTAGTGATCATAATATGATTAGTTTTAATCTGCAATTTGAGAAGGAGAACGTTAAATCGGAAGTGGCAGTGATGCAGTTGAACAAAGGGGACTATGAAGGCATGAGAGGGGAGATGGCCAAAGTAGACTGGAAAGGGATCCTAGCAGGAATGACGGTGGAACAGCAATAGCAGGAATTTCTGGGCATAATCCGGAAGACGCAGGATCATTTCATTCCAAAAAGGAAGAAAGATTCTAAGGGGAGTAGGAAGCAACCGTGGCTGACAAGAGAAGTTAGGGATAGAATAAAACTAAAAGAAAAGATGTATAACACAGCAATGAGTAGCCGGAAGCCAGAGGATTGGAAAACTTTCAGAGGACAACAGAAGGAAACAAAACGGGTAATACGGGCTGAAAGGATGAAGTACGAGGGGAAGCTGGCCAGGAATATAAAGAAGGACAGTAAAAGCTTCTATAGATATGTTAAGGGAAAAAGAGTAGCAAAGTCAAATGTGGGTCCCTTGAAGGCAGACAAGGGTGAAATTATTATGGGTAACAAGGAAATGGCAGAAGAGTTGAATAGGTACTTTGGATCTGTCTTCACTAAGGAAGACACAAACAATCTCCCAGAAGTACTGGAGGACAGAGAATCTAAGGGGGTAGAGGAACTGAAATAAATTTTCATTAGGCGAGAAATAGTATTGGGTAGGCTAATGGGACTGAAGGATTATAAATCCCCTGGGCCTGATGGTCTGCATCCCAGGGAACTAAAGGAAGTGGCTCTAGAAATCGTGGATGCATTGGTGATCATTTTCCAATGTTCAATAGATTCAGGATCAGTTCCTGTGGATTGGAGGATAGCTAATGTTATCCCACTTTTCAAGAAAGGAGCGAGAGAGAAAACGGGGAATTACAGACCAGTTAGCCTGACTTCGGTGGTGGGAAAGATGCTGGAGTCAATTATTAAAGAGGTAATAATGGGGCATTTGAATAGCAGTAAAAGGATTAGTCCAAGTCAACATGGATTTATGAAAGGGAAATCATGCTTGACTAATCTTCGGGAATTTTTTGAGGATGTGACAAGTAAAATGGATGAAGGGGTGCCAGTGGATGTAGTGTATCTAGACTTTCAGAAAGCCTTTGATAAGGTCCCGCAAGGGAGACTGGTGACTATAATTAGAGCACATGGTATTGGGGTTAGGGTGTTGACGTGGATAGAAAATTGGTTGGCAGACAGGAATCAAAGAGTAGGAGTGAACGGGTCCTTTTCAGAATGGCAGGCAGTGGCGAGTGGAGTGCCGCAAGGCTCGGTGTTGGGGCCGCAACTGTTTACCATATATATTAATGATTTGGAAGAGGGAATTAGGAGCAACACTAGCAAGTTTGCGGATGACACAAAGCTGGGTGGCAGTGTGAACTGTGAAGAGGATGTTAGGAGGTTGCAGGGGAACCTGGACAGGTTGAGTGAGTGGGCAGATGCGTGGCAGATGCAGAATAATATAGACAAATGTGAGGTTATCCACTTTGGTGGCAAAAACAAGGGGGCAGATTATTATCTCAATGGGGTTAGGTTAGGTAAGGGGGAGGTACAGCGAGACCTGGGTGTCCTTGTACACCGGTCACTGAAAGTTGGCGTGCAGTTACAGCAGGCAGTGAAGAAAGCTAATGGAATGTTGGCCTTCATAACAAGCGGATTTCAGTATAGGAGTAGAGAGGTTCTCCTGCAGTTGTATAGGGCTCTGGTGAGACCACATCTGGAGTATTGTGTACAGTTTTGGTCTCCTAATTTGAGGAAGGACATCCTTGTGATTGAGGCAGTGCAGCGTAGGTTCACGAGATTGATCCCTGGGATGGCGGGACTGTCATATGAGGAAAGATTGAAAAGACTGGGCTTGTATTCACTAGAGTTTAGAAGGATGAGAGGGTATCTTATAGAAACATATAAAATTATAAAAGGAGTTGGACAAGCTAGATGCAGGAAAAATGTTCCCAATGTTGGGCGAGTCCAGAAGAAGGGGCCACAGTCTTAGAATAAAGGGGAGGTCATTTAAGACTGAGGTGCGAAAAAACTTTTTCACCTACGGAGTTGTGAATTTATGGAAGTCCCTGCCACAAAGGGCAGTGGAGGCCAAGTCACTGGATGGATTTAAGAGAGAGTTAGATAGAGCTCTAGGGGCTAGTGGAGTCAAGGGATATGGGGAAAAGGCAGGCACGGGTTATTGATAGGGGACGATCAGCCATGATCACAATGAATGGTGGTGCTGGCTCGAAGGGCCGAACGGCCTCCTCCTGCACCAATTTTCTATGTTTCTATGTACCTGCAAACTTACTTTCAGTGACCGATGTACAAGCACACCAACTTCTCGTTGCACCTCCCCTTCTCCAAATCTGACACCATTCAGATAATAATCTGCCTTCCTGTTCTTGCCACAAAGTTGATTAACTCACATTTATCTACATCTACATTGTACTACATCTGCCATGCTTCTGCCCACTCACCCTGCAGCCTCATAGCACCCTCCTCGCAACACACACTGCCACCCAGCTTTGTGTCATCCGCAAACTTAGATATGTTACATTTAATTCGCTCATCAAAATTGTTGATATGTATTGTAAAGAACTGGGGTCACAGCACCGAGCCTTGCGGCACCCCACTAGTCACTGCCTGCCATTCTGAAAAGGACCAAGTGCTCTAATTTTGCACACTAATCTCTTGTGTGGGACCTTGTCAAAGGCTTTTTGAAAGTCCAGATACACCACATCCACTGGCTCTCCCTTATCCATTCTTCTTGTTACATCCTCAAAAAATTCCAAGAGATGAGTCCAGAATGATTTCCACTTCATAAATCCATGCTGACTTTGACCGATCCCATCACTGCTTCGAAATGTGCTGCTATAATAGCTTTAATAATCAACTCAAGCATCTTTGCCACTACTGGTGTAAGGATAACAGGTTTCTAATTCCCTGTTTTCTCTCTCCCTCCTTTCTTAAAAAGTGAGGCTTCATTGGCTACCCTCCAGTCCCCAGGAACTGATCCAGAGTTGAGAGAACGTTGGAAAATGATCACCAATGTATCCACGATTTCTAAGGCCACCTACTTGAGTACTCTGGGATGCAGACCATCAGGCCCTGCGGATCTATCTGCCTTCAGTCCCAACAGTTTACCTAACACCATTTTCTGATTAATGTGGATTCCCTTCAGTTCCTCCCTCCCACTAGATCCTCGGTCCCCTAGTATTTCCGAGAGATTGTTTGTGTCTTCCTTTGTGAAGACAGAACCAAAGTACTCGTTTAACTGCACTGCCATTTCCTTGTCCCCATTATAAATCCACCTGTCTCTGGCTGTAAGGGACCTACATTTGTCTGCACTAATCTTTTCCTTTTTACATATCTATAGAAACTTAGTCAGTTTTTATATTCCCCGCAGGTTTTCCTTCATGCTCTTTCCCCCTCTTAATTAACCCCTTTGTCCTCTGTTAAGTTCTAAATTTCTCCCAGTCCTCTGGTTTGCCGCTTCTTCTGGCCAATATAGAAGCCTCTTCCTTGGCTTTAACAGTATCCTTGACTTCCCTCGTTAAGTCAAGTCAAGTTAAGTCACATTTATTTACATAGCACATTTAAAAACAACTCTCGTTGGCCAAAGTGCTTTACATTTGTTATAAGAATAGTATAGACAAACAAACTACATACATTTATACATATACATATAACCCTCGCAGCCACGGTTGAGCCACCTTCCCAGTTTTATATTTTCGCCAGACAGGGATGAACAATTTCTGGAGTTCATCCATGCGGTCTTTAAATCTTCGCCATTGCATCTCCACTGTCAACCCTTTAAGTATAATCTGCCAGTCTATCCTAGCCAATTCCCCTCTCATACCTTCAAAGTCTCCTTTATTCAAGTTCAGGACCCTAGTCTGTGAATTAACCATGTCACTCTCCATCTTAAAGCAGAATTCCACCATATTATGGTCATAGTGTCCCAAGGGGCCTTGTACAACAAGGTCGCTAACTAATCCTTCCTCATTACACAATACCCAGTCTAGGATGGCCTGCCCTCTAGTCGCTTCCTCTACATAATGGTTTCAAAACCCATCCCTTATACCCCAACCTATGAGATCCCCTCCCCCTCAATGAGGGAAGACAGTGAGAAGGAGATCAGTTTCCATGTGCCTCCCTCCCTCCGTTCCCCCTCTCCCTCCCTCCCTCCACCCGCACAGTCTCTGACCCTCAGTGAGGGCAGTGAGTGGGAGATCTGCACCCATGTCCCCCCTTCCCCCTCTCTCCCCCCTGTACCATTTTCTCACCTTCGCACGGAGGGCTTCTTTCACTTCTTCCACAGTCATCTTTCCGTCCGATGTCACCTTTATCTCAATCATCTGGTAGTCGTCATCTGAATACACCAGCCCAACATCAATGAGGAGATCAGATTTAGGTTCAATGTGGCTCAGACAATGTATTCCCCATTCCCTCTTCTCCATTCTAGGTCCCACTCCCCACATATCTAACCCCTTGCCCCAAACTTACCTCTGGGAGTCTTTTTATCTTTTGCTCATGGCAAAAAGACACAGACAAGTACAGAGGCACAATCTCTGTCTCTGACACTCCCTCCCTCTCTGACCCTCACACTCACTATCATGGGGGGGAGGGGGGGGGACTGGAGGGGAGAGAGGGAGAGGGAGAGAGAGAGACAGAGAGAGAGAGAGAGAGAGAGATAGAGACGGAAATAGAGAGAGAGGGAGACAGTAAGACAGATTGACGAGGAGAGAGTCAGAGAGGGTCATGCAGAGAGTTTCAGGCGACTGCCTTCGAGTCTCCGGCAGTCACCTGAAAAACTGGCGACTGGAACAGCAACTGTCAGAGCACACACACACACACACACACGCACACGCACACACGCACACACGCACACATGCACACACGCACACACACACACCAAGTGGGGGGGAGCGCTGTCTGAGTGAAATTCACACGGTGCAAAGCCAAAGTGATACAGACGCACACCGCGATGAACAGGAAGGTTGGCGCTGTATTTAAGATGGTGAAAGCACAGTAGAAGTGGAAACAACTTTTAAGAAGCCAGAGACACACGGCTGTGAAGCTCGGCGGACATTTAACATTACCGGTCGGTTATCCTTGGTTCTGAAAACTACTGCTTACTTTTATTTCCCAATGAGCCAATGAAATTCACCAGTCAGCACCGGCTCCAACCTACGAGAACCTTCGACCTCCTGGCAACCACTAGGACCTCCTAGCGACCTACCCTCGACACCAGAATTCTTGCTACTCTCCATGGCGGCTTCATTCTCGTCGCCACTAATTTTTCAACATTTTGAAAAATTTGCGGCAACCATAACGAGGCCGCGACTAGTTCCCAGAATGCGGAAACTCCTCATGACCATGAAGGCGACTCCCCAGCAACCACCCACGAACATGTGGCGAATGCATAGTCTCCTGCAGTCGTCTAAAAAGTTGTCTAAGTGGGACAGGCCCATTAATGTTGAGAGAAAGTTAGAAAGTCAAAGAGAAAGAGAGTGAATCAGCAAGAGAAATAGAGTCAAACAGAGAAAGACTGACAGAGAGAGACACAGGGATACAGAGATAGAGAAAGAGGCAGATAGAGAAAGAGATAGAGGCAGAAGCAGAGAGACAGAGACTGGGAGATAGAGAGACTGAAAGGGACAGAGAGAGACAGAGACAAGGAGTCAGAAACAAAGATAACGAGTGAGAGACAGACACAGTGACAGAGAGCGAGAGACAGATGGACAGGGAGGAGTGAAGCAGAGAGAGAGACGGAGACAGAGATAAGAGAGAAAATGAGAAGAAAGAGTGTCAGAGAGAGAGAAAGAGAGAGAGAGGCAGGGGAGTGAGTGGGAGAGAAAGAGAGAGGCAGGCAGGGGAGAGAAAGAGGCATAGCGAGAGGGACAGAGAGGGAGAGAAACGGAGAGAGAGGCGGAGAGTGGGAGTTGCAGAGAGAGTTAGAGGGAGAGTCAATGTGAATCAAAGAGATTCAGCGAGGGAGAGAGAAGCAGATAGTCACTGAGAGAGAGACTCACAGAGAGAGTCTGAGTGAAGAGACTGAGAAATACAGTGATAGAGAGACAGAAAGAGAGAGATAGAGATAGACGAGGAGAGCGTCAGAGAGAATCGTGTAAAGAGCGTCACAAAGAGAGTCAGTGAAAGCGAGAGAGAGTCAGAAACAGTGAGACAAAGAGAGAGACAAAAAGGATTTAAGAAGGAAATGCAGATGCTGGAAAATGGAAGGTAGACAAAAGTGCTGGAGAAACTCAGCGGGTGCAGCAGCATCTATGGAGCGAAGGAAATAGGCAACATTTCGGGGGAGAAACCCTTCTTCAGACAAAAAACCTTCTTCTTGGAGACAAAAAGGAGACAGAGAGAGACAGAGAGAAGGAGAAAGAGAGCCAGCGTGATAGAGGGCATTAGAAGGATGGGGCTTTAGAGAGTGTGTTAGAGACAGAGGGTGTAGAGAAGAGAGGGTGTAGAAAGTTAGAGAAAGTCAGAGAGAGAGAGAGAGAGAGAGTGAGAGAATCAGCGAGAAATAGTCAAACAGAGAGTAAGAGTGAAGACACAAAGAGAGATAAAGAGAGAGGCAGAGAAAGAGGCAGAGAGGAAAGAGACAGAGGCAGAGAGACACGGGGGAGATAGAGAGAGACAGACAGGGACAGAGAGAGACAGGGAGAGAGAGACAGAGAGAAGCTGAGATAGAGAGAGGGAGAGACAGAGACAGCTAGAGACACTAAGGGGGATCTCTCACAGAGACACACAGGAGGAGATACAGAGAGAGACATGGGGGAGACAGGGAGGGGGGAGGGGAGAGGGAGGGAGAGGGAGAGGGAGAGGGAGAGGGAGAGGGAGAGGGAGAGGGAGAGGAGAGGAGAGGGAGAGGGAGAGGGAGAGGGAGAGGGAGGGAGAGGGAGAGGGAGAGGGAGAGGGAGAGGAGAGGGAGAGGGAGAGGAGGGAGAGGGAGAGGGAGAGGGAGAGGGAGAGGGAGAGGGAGAGGGAGAGGGAGAGGGAGAGGGAGAGGGAGAGGGAGAGGGAGAGGGAGAGGGAGAGGGAGAGGGAGAGGGAGAGGGAGAGGGAGAGGGAGAGGGAGAGGGAGAGGGAGAGGGAGAGGGAGAGGGAGAGATCGATTAACTGGGACAGAGGGAGGGACAAAACCCCCTGCACGGATCTTGGTGCAGGTCCAATTGATGCCCCTTCTGTTACTCTGATGAATCCTGGTGACCACATCTGCAGCAAATGCTGGTTGATTGATGAACTAATAGCCCTCTCCCATGGTGCGAGTTCATTCCAAGAGTTCTCCCGAGTTTAAAAAAAATCAAACCCGTGGTAAACACAGAGAATGAACGTAGCGGGTACGTCGGAGCACGGGGATGTCTCTTCGCTCTTAGCTCATAGGGAGGTTGCACGGAGTCGAGGTCACGACCCGTAACCCGTACCACGCAACGGCAACTGGAGTACACGCGGTGAATAACAGGTAAGCATTTACTACGGCTATCTGTAAAGTGGGGGCTGTCCCGAGGGATGTGCTCCTTCAGCTGCTTACACCTTGGTGCTCGGGTTCAGAGCAAACCTTCCCGCTTTCAATGGCAACACCCACAATTATTTATAGCACAAACAATGACAATGTTGACAGGTAAGGAGGTACACGTTCTGTGTGGTAACAGTGTGTGCCGAGGCAGCCATGTCCCCCACATGGATTGAGCCGCTCCGTGCATCACGCCCTTTGACCCGATGACCTTGCGTGCAACCTCCCAATACTCCAGGTCGTCCACTTTCACTCTTTGTCTCCGTTTCTGACTCCCTCTGATTCACTGACTTCCTCTCTGACTCTCTCTTTGCCTCTGTCTCTCTTTGTCTTCCCCTCTATCTCTATATCTCTCCTTTTCCTCTCTCCCTGTTGCTCTACGTCTCTGTCATTCTCTCTCCTCTCTCTGTCTCACTCTCTATGTCTCTCTCTGTCAATATGTCTTTCTCACTCTTTGTCTCTCGGTTTCTGACTCGATGTTTCTCTCCGACTCCATCTCCTCGTCTCTTTCTCTCTGTTTCTCTTTATGTCTCTTTCTATCTCTCATGAGATCATGTGATAGCAGCAGAATTAGGCCCAAATGTACTCTGCCGTTCAATCATGGCTGCTCTATGTCTCCTCCTAACACCATTCTCCTGCCTTCTCCTCATAACCTCTGACACCCAAACTAATCAAGAATCTAACCTATCATGGCCTTCAGTGGCTACAAAATCCACCAATTCACCACCCTTTGACCAAAGAAATTCTTCCTCATCTCCTTCTTAAAAGAACATCCTCTAATTCTGAGGCTATGACCTCTAGTCCAAGACTCTCCCACTAATGGAAACATCCTCTCCACATCCACTCTAAACAAGCCTTTCACTATTCGGTACGTTTCGATGAGGTGCCCCCTCATTCTTCTAAACTCCAGCGAGTACAGGCCCAGTGCCGTTAAACGCTCATCATATGTTAACCCACAGATTCCTGGGCTCATTCTTGTAAACCTCCTCTGGACCCTCTCCAGAACCAGCACATCCTTTCTCAGATATGGTGTCCAAAAATCCTCACAATATTCTAAATGCGGCCTAACCAGCGCGTTATAGAATCTCAGCATTACATCCCTGCTTTTATATTCTAGCCCTCTCAAAATAAGTGCTCGCTTGCGTTTACTTTCTTCACCACCGACACAGAGAGACAGAGATACAGATGGAGATATTGAGATAGAGATGTGTAGGAAGGAATTGCAGATATTGGTTTACACTGAAGATACACACAAAATGCTGGAGTAAAGTGCGACAGACAGCATCTCTGGATGGAAGGAATAGGTGACGTTTCAGGTTGAGATTTTTCTTAAGAATGAGAGTCAGGGGAGAGGGAAACGAGATACGGAGGGGAAAGGTGTGAAAATGAGAGACGAAAGGGGAAAACGAGGTGTGAAAATGAGAGATGAAAGGGGAAAACGAGGCATACAATGTAAAATATAATCAGGAGGACAGTCAAACGAGTCAGAGAACCAGGATGGGTAGGGATGGAGAGAGTGGGAAAGCAAAGGTTGCTTGGAGTCGGAGAAGTCATTATTCATCCTGCTTGTTTGCAAGTTGACCAAGCAAAATATGAGGTGCTGTTCCTCCAATTTGAATTGGACCTCACTCTGACAGTGGAGGAGGCCCAGGTCAGAAAGGTCAGTATGGGAATGGGAGGGGAAGTTAAAGTGTTTATTGACCGGGAGATCATGTAGGTCTAGTCTAGTGGGCTTCAGAGAGAGAGGTGGTCAGCGAGAGAGGCATTAGATAGAGAGGGCTAAGAGGGAGAGGCTCCTTCTGTAATCTTATTTTTTACCTTAACCCATAATGCCTCAGTAGACGTACGTTCCAGTCTGAATTCTCTGAGTACCGCCATGACCCATCAAAACCCAGGCGTGTTGAGCTGCCAGTCCTGTCCCTCTCACAACCAAGTTTCCGTAATGGCCACAACATCATAATTCCCAGCACTGATCCAGGCTCTAGGTTCATCAGCTTTACCACAATACTCTTGCATTGAAGTAAACACTTCATCCCTTCATTATCTCCATATACAAGAACCCCTCCCTGTCTATCATTCCTTTGAGATCTACTTGTTACAACCTCCACTTTCTCATCAGCCTCCCATTTGCTGACTTGCTGCTCTGGTTCCCACCCCCCTGCCATTCTCCTTTAAACACTTCCGAGTAGCACTCGCAAAACTCCCTGCACGGATCTTGGTGCCTGTCCAATTGATGCCCCTCCTGTTACTCTGCCCTGGTCTGATCCAGTGAAACCCACGGCTGCTCCTAACCACATCATCATCCTTCTCAGAAGCCTCCAACACACCCCACCAACCACTTAAAACTCCTTTGACATCAAACTCCACGTGGTTCCCTGAACCAACATCAATCCCAGGAGGATTGTTGTCCACTGCAGAACAAACTACTGTCCTCTACAAAATCAGATTGCAAAGTTAATGAGGGCAAGCGATAACATGGGAAAGAGATTAAATGACCTTTGTCAATGGGGCTTGGTACCTGAGGCCCTGTCTCCCGCTGGAACAGGAGACGGTTCCTGGGTGGATTCTCCAGTCAGTGATCCTTCACTCTGTTCCCTTGTGGACGTCTGGAGATCTGGAATAAAGGAACAGAGACACGGGAATGTGGCAACACCACGACAGGTCATCAGACTGGGAGAAGAGTTTGGGAATCGGAGGACTGGCTCTGTGGAGAGAGCATCATCATCCAGTCCCCCTTCACCCACTCTCCTTCCGAAACGTCTGTCACTCCACGTGACTCCCTTCAGTCTGGGTCGAGGTGAATTCCAGGGACTGACCCTGGAGAGCAGCGCTCTCTTCCATGATCCAGGAAAGGAGCTGGGCCTGGTGCTTCAGTGGAAGAGCATTTCCGGAGCAGTGATCACAACTCTATCAGTTTTAAGGTCATTATGAATAAGGATAAGTCTGGACCTTGGGAGATTAAATTGGGGCAAGGCAGATCACAGCATTAGTAGACAGGGGCAAGGGAGAGTAAATTGGAAGCAGTTGTTATTGGGCAGGTCCACATCTGACAGATGAGTGTTGTTATAGGGCAGCTGATCAGAGTTCAGGATCACCATGTTCCAGCAAGGAGGAGGGATAAGGATGGCAAGGTAAGGGAACTTTAGATGACCAAAGAGGATGTAAATTTAGTCAAAACAAGAAAGGAATTGTATTCAAGGTTTAGAAAGATGAGACCAGATGGGGCTTTTGAGGAATATAAAGCAAGCAAAAATAACTGAAGCAAGTTATTGAGGACAATGAGATCAGTGTGGGGAATAGCAATATGGGGAAGTTTGAGATAGGAAGGAAGTGGTGTTGGGGCTGTGAAGAGCATTAGGATAAATCCCCAGGGCCTGATGTGATCTATCCCAGATTATTGAGTGAGGCAAGAGAGGAGATTGCAAGAGCCTTGACAAAGATATTTCTATCTTCTCTTTGGGATAGGATTTACCACAGTGACAGGGAATGAAATAATCAGGGACAGTTAGTCTGGCTTTTTCCATGGCTGGTCATGTCTTACAAACCTGACTTGTGTTTTTCAGGAGCTGACAACAGTGATTCATGATGGGTAGGGCAGTGGATGTTGTTTACATGGATTTTGGGAAGACAATTTTGGGATGTCCCCATGGTTCGCTGGTCCAGAAGATTAAGAAGTGTAGGGGCCACAGTGACATGGTCTCCTGGATTCAAAACTGACGTTCAGAGGGTTGTGGTGAAAGGGCTTTATTCTGGCTGAGAGAGAAAGAGAGAAAGTGGTAAAGAGAGAGAGGAGAGGCAGAGAGCGAGGCATGGAGAGAGATAGGGAGCGATACAGAGAGATATAGATATAGCAATATATATATATATATATATATATATATAGAGAGAGAGATATATGAAGAGGCAGACAGAGGGACAGAGAGAGAGAGAGAGAGGAAGAGAAAGAGATATAATGTGACGGTGATAATAAGAGACAGACAGAGAGAGGCTGAGATAGAGAGAGGGAGATAGAGAGAGAGAGAGAGAGGGAGATAGAGGGAGAGAGAGAGAGAGAGATGGCTTAGCTGGACATAGATTGCAGCAAATAAAAGAGAAGCCAGAAACTGGTTGGGGTTGTTTCTGCTGCAAAAACTGAAGGCAGAGGGAGAAGAGGAATTGTGATGCAAATAAGAATCTGCTTTTTAAAAGACAAAGGCTTTAACAAATCGCCGGGAAGAAGTAACAGAGTTGCAGTTTCAGTGCTAATTGTGGAGGCAGGACATTAGAGTGAAGCAGGCGTCCAATAGGCTTTGCTGGAGATGGTTTGCAGCAAATAAAAGGGAAGCCACACTAGCGGAGCGGCCTGTTGGGAGCGGCTGTGTTGAGGTGAAGTACATCTTGAGGCTTCGGAGAGAAGGGCTGAGGCGAGAACAGCTCCGTCTCTCTTTCTCTCTGTGACCCTCCCTGCTTCTCCCTCCCTCGCTGACTCACATTGACTATCCCTCTAACTCTCTGCAGCTCTCTCTCTAACTTTCTCCCTCTTTCACTAATGCCCCTCTCTCTGGCTCCCTCTCTATCTTTCAGCATCTCTCTGTCTCTCCCTGTCTCTCTATACCCCTCTCTCTATACCACTTCTGCCTCACCTGCTCTCTCCCCCGCCTCTCTCTCTCTCTCTGACTGAATCTTTTCCCCGCTGTCCCTCTTTCTCTCAGTTTCTGTCTCTTTCTGTCCCTCTCTTTATATCTCTCACTCTATCTATTTTACTATCTCTATATCGCTCTGTATTTCTCTCCATCTCTTTCTGTCACTCCACTCTCTCTTTCTCCCTCTCTCTCTCTCTCGCTCATTCTGTCTCTGTCACTGTGTTCGTCTCTCACGTAGGTGTAACTGCCTCCAGAAACTGACTCCAGTCCAGGTAATTCACCCCGTCTCTGATGTGCCGCCGTGTTTGAATGAATGAATGAATGAATGAATGAATGTATGAATGAATGATATCTTTTATTTCGAACGATTTAAAAAAAGAAGAAAATAAAAGATGACAATTATATATATACATACATAAATACATACACACATACATATACATATATACATACATACATATACACATATACACATATACATAACATATATGCACATATATAAATTAAAAAATCAAAAGCCAATTTCAACATAATACACATTAGACTCGTTCGAAAAGGGTTTGTAGCTCATACACCAGGTCGTCCACTTTCACTCTTTGTCTCTGTAACTGACTCTCCCTCTCTGATCCACTGACTTCCTCTCTCTCTCTTTATCCTCCTCTCTATCACTATATCTCTCCTTTTCCTCTCTCCCTGTTGCTCTCTATCTGTCATTCTCTCTCTCTCTCTCCTCTCACTGTCTGTCTCGCTCTCTATGTCTCTCTCTGTCACTGTGTCTCTCTCACTCTTTGTCTGTTTCTGACAATCTCCTTGTCCCATTCTCTCTGTTCCTCTCTTTGTCTCTTTCTATCTCTCATGAGATCATCATTGATTGGAGCAGAATTAGGCTATACAGCCGAAAGTACTCCGCCATTCAATCATGGCTGCTCTGTGTCTCTCTCCTAACCCATTCTCCTGCCTTCTCCCCATAACCTCTGACACCCGTACTAATCAAGAATCTAATCTATCTCTGCCTTAAAAATATCAAATGACGGCCTCCACGGCCGTCTGAAGCCTAAGAATTCCACGGATTCACCACTCTTTGATTGAAGAAATTCTTCCTGATCTCCTTGCTATAAGAAAGTCCTTTAATTCTGAGGCTACGGCCTCTAGTTCAAGACTCTCCCACTAATGGAAGCATCCTTTCCACACCCACTCTAACCAGGCCTTTCACTATTCGGTACGTTTCAATGAGGTCCCCCCTCATTCTTCCTAAACTCCAGCGAGTACAGGCCCAGTGCCGTTAAATGCTCATCATATGTTAACCCACACATTCCTGGGATCATTCTTGTAAACCTTCCTCTGGACCCTCTCCAGAACCAGCACATCCTTTCTCAGATATGGTGTCCAAAAATCCTCTCAATATTCTAAATTCAGCCTGACCAGCGCGTTATAGAATCCCAGCATTACATCCCTGCTTTTATATTCTAGCCCTCTCAAAATAAGTGCTCGCTTGCGTTTACTTCTTCACCAACCGACACAGAGAGACCAGAGATACAGATGGAGATAATGAGATAGAGATGTGTAGGAAGGAATTGCAGATGCTGGTTTACACCGAAGATACACACCACAATGCTGGAGTAAAGTGCGACAGACAGCATCTCTGGATGGAAGGAATAGGTGACGTTTCAGGTCGAGATTCTTCTAAGAACGAGACTCAGGGGAGAGGGAAACGAGAGATATGGAAGGTAAGGTGTGAAAATGAGAGTTGAAAGGGGACTGAGATCAAGGAAATGTAGAATAGATCATTGATATCTTGGGGAAAGGGCAAATGCGGCATACAAAGTAAAAATTTAATCAGGAAAACAGTCAAACTAATCTGGGAACTAGGATGGGAGGGATGGAGAGAGAGGGAAAGCAAGGGTTGCTTGAAGTTGGAGAAGACAATATTCATCCTGCTGGTTTGTAAGCCGAACAAGCGAAACATGAGGTGCTGTTCTTCCAATTGCGTTTGGCCTCTGACAGTGGAGGAGGCCCAGGACGGAAAGGTCACTATGGGAATGGTTAGGGGGAGTTTAAATGTTTAGTGACGGGAGATTATGTACTGTAGGCTCAGTCTGGTGGGCATTAGAGAGAGAGTAGCGATGTTACTATTCTCACCTTCAGCCGGCGCTGCAGTTCTGCCACTGGCCGTAGCGTGCGCGGCTTTGGCGCCTTTGAGTGGGGGGGGGGGGGGGTGGGATAAAATGCTGTTCTCTCCTGCCTGTCGGAATCATAATTTCTCAGGCTGCTGCAGGAAAAATCGTTCCGGACTTCCGTTCTCGGAAGTTAATAAAAAAAATTGCGGGACAATTTAATCCCTGGAGTAAATTAAAAAGGAGATCTTCTAACGCTGTGAACACCGACAACGGGACGGATCTCACGTAGGGGACAAAACATAAGGTAAGTTGTGTATTTTACATGTAAACTTGCTTCTTAGAATCAATTTAATCAAAATTTTCATTGGCGAAAATGTGATTTTGGCCCCATAGGAAACCGTAGTGTTTTTCCTGCGATATGGGGTTCAAATTGACTGCAAATGTAACGTTATAATCGATCGCGTTTCACAAAACCCCACTCGCAAGATTGTTTAAAATGCCCATTAATTTACAGGAATTAAACATAAATTCCTTCCATTTGGCCTATAAATTCATGACAAAGAGATTTAAAATCATGTTATATTGAAAATTCTTGTGTGAATGTTATTTTGACACTTAGGCTGTTTAAAATGTAAACATTTTCTGAAGAAATGGCTAGATGTTTTAGATCTAGTAATTAATTTTGTAATTAGCTACAATTAGGTACCTAACTATTATATGTTTTAATTTCAGGTTCACCAAGTATGATTGTTTTATATTTGTTTCAGAATGCTTCAATCTATAACAACTGAAACATTTCATTCAGTTCTCTTAATTTTTAAGGAAGTTATGGGCTTTGGACTGTCCTCGATCACAGCTTTGAGTTAAGTCAATGAAAAAGCAATAGGGAAACAAATGATGCTAATTTCAGAGTATGAAAATGGCATAACCCTTTTTAATATGAAGATATGAAAGTGAATTAGGTGTCCAATAAACTTATTTTTATGCTTT
>NC_045984.1:2629980-2710906 GCF_010909765.2 Amblyraja radiata
TTAATCAGGAAGGTACACAAAATTGCTGGGGAAACTCAGCTGGTGCAGCAGCATCTATGGAGCGAAGGAAATAGGCGACGTTTCGGGCCGAAACCCTTCTTCAGACTGATAGGGGGTGGGGAAAGAAAGAAGGACAAAGGGAGGAGGAGGAGGAGCCCGAGGGCGGGCGGATGGGAGGGTGGGGGGAGACAGCTAGAGGGTGAAGGAAGGGGAGGAGACAGCACGGGCTAGCCAAATTGGGAGAATTCAATGTTGATGCCAAAGGGACGCAAGGACCCCAGACGGAATATGAGGTGCTGTTCCTCCAATTTCCGCTGTTGCTCACTCTGGCAATGGAGGAGACCCAGGACAGAGAGGTCGGATTGGGAATGGGAGGGGGAGTTGAAGTGCTGAGCCACCGGGAGGTCAGGTAGGTTATTGCGGACTGAGCGGAGGTGTTCGGCGAAACGGTCGCCCAACCTACGCTTGGTCTCACCGATGTAAATCAGCTGACATCTAGAGCAGCGGATGCAGTAGATGAGGTTGGAGGAGATACAGGTGAACCTTTGTCGCACCTGGAACGACTGCTTGGGACCTTGAATGGAGTCGAGGGGGGAGGTGAAGGGACAGGTGTTGCATTTCTTGCAGTTGCAACGGAAAGTGCCCGGGGGGGGGGTGGTGCGGGAGGGAAGGGAAGAATTGACGAGGGAGTTGCGGAGGGAGCGGTCTTTGCGGAAGGCAGACATGGGGGGAGATGGGAAGATGTGGCGAGTGGTGGGGTCACGTTGGAGGTGGCGGAAATGGCGGAGGATTATGTGTTGTATTTGCCCTTCACCTCCCACCTCGACTCCATTCAAGGTAAAAATGCAACACCTGTCCCTTCACCTCCCCCCTCGACTCCATTCAAGGTCCCAAGCAGTCGTTCCAGGTGCGACAAAGGTTCAGCTGTATCTCCTCCAACCTCATCTACTGCATCCGCTGCTCTAGATGTCAGCTGATTTACATCGGTGAGACCAAGCGTAGGTTGGGCGACCGATTCGCCGAACACCTCCGCTCAGTCCGCAATAACCTACCTGACCTCCCGGTGGCTCAGCACTTCAACTCCCCCTCCCATTCCCAATCCGACCTCTCTGTCCTGGGTCTCCTCCATTGCCAGAGTGAGCAACAGCGGAAATTGGAGGAACAGCACCTCATATTCCGTCTGGGGTCCTTGCGTCCCTATGGCATCAACATTGAATTCTCCCAATTTGGCTAGCCCGTGCTGTCTCCTCCCCTTCCTTCACCCTCTAGCTGTCTCCCCCCACCCTCCCATCCGCCCGCCCTTGGGCTCCTCCTCCTCCTCCCTTTGTCCTTCTTTCTTTCCCCACCCCCTATCAGTCTGAAGAAGGGTTTCGGCCCGAAACGTCGCCTATTTCCTTCGCTCCATAGATGCTGCTGCACCCGCTGAGTTTCCCCAGCAATTTTGTGTACCTTCGATATTCCAGCATCTGCAGTTCCCTTTTGAAAACATTTAATCAGGAGTGGATACTTGGAATGAAAAGTGAAATCTCTACCGAAATGGAAATATTCTCGGCGTTTCTGCGGCTGGTGTTGGGGTAGCAAGGAACCAAAGGCTGGCACCCACGAGTCAGGCAGAAACACACACACACACACACACACATATCCGGCCACAGAGTTTTAATATATAGATAGATATAGTTATATATTCGTATATAAATATACACCGTTTTGTTTTCTCGTTTATAACATTGTTTACAGAGTACTATGTTTACATATTCTGTTGTGCTGCTGCAAGTAAGGATTTCATTGTTCTAACTGGGACGTGAGAGAATAAAACACTCTTGACTCTTGACTTACTCCACTAATGTGTGGGATAGAACTAATGTACGGGTGATTGATGGTCAGCGTGGACTTGGTGGGCCGAAGGGCCTGTTTCCACGCTGTATCTTTAAATTAAACTCAATACACTAAAACCAGAGGGAGTCTAGCGAAGGGTCTCTACCTGAAACGTCACCTAATTTCTTCTATCCAGAGTTGTTGGCTGCTCCATGGAGTTCCCCGCACAATTAAAGAATGGAATAGTCTTCACCCTACCATAGTCACCCGACCAGACGCGACTAAATTTAAGGTACCTCTTTTTTCCCCAAGAACCCTTTTTTGCTGAAGTCCAAGTCAAGAGTCAAGAGAGTTTTATTGTCATGTGTCCCAGATAGGGCAATGAAATTCTTGCTTGCTGCAGCACAACAGAATATGTAAACATAATACAGAACAGGAGATAAAAGTTAATTGTCTTTATATACCATAGACCATATATATACACAATAAATAAACAAATAAAATGCAATAGGTTGATATTGTTCAACCCTCCACCACCTCCAATATAAATTCCATTTAGAATATTTATGGAGGACTTAACAAGACTTAACAAGATTTAACATCGTGGGAACCTTCTGCGATAGCAGTACGGCATTCGTGGACCACCGAGGACCTCCGTGGCGCTAACGGCAGGTAGTCGTGTGACTTGGTAAGGTCGGGAGAAAATTCAAACATTTTGAATTTCTCCAAGAGTGTCTTGAGCAGCGTTGCAACATTGTATGGACGCAGATGCCAGTGCGATATCCGTGCGATATCCGTAATGACACTTGCGAATACCGTGGGAACTCCTGCGAACGGTAAACCCGGAAGCTTGACAGAAGGGACATAAGGTGAGTAAAAAAGGTGGTCTCAATATCGCCAATGGACCATGTGTCCATCGAGGACGTCCCACCTAATTGTCATTGTTTGAGAATCTTTTTCACAGTAAGACTTGCAGAGATGCCTCTCAGAAAATCGCAAAGAAAGGGGTCAAAGAAAGTCGGAAAGTTTTTAGCCATGCAGGTAAATGAGGAGGAAACTCAGCAAGAGAGACAGGTGGAGAGGCAAGAGGAGATGCCAGAGATACCACTGCCTGTGGGCTCCTTGGAGCAGGGAGAGGGTGATCAGGGTGGATTTGAGATTGCCTCCCCAGTAGCTGTTGCCTCCACAATATTCTCAGCAGACGAGAACATAAAGGTTAGATGGCAGAAGGTAAGGCCATATAACTTCAACAGGGAACAAGAGGGTGAACTGGTGGAGTGGTACCAATTCAATGAGATTCTCTATGACAAATCCAGAGAGGATTATAGAAATAGGGAGAGAAAGCGCAACCTGCTGGAGACGAAGGCTGCTGAGTATCCCCGGTGCTCATGTGAGTAACTATAACAATATATTAGTTTATGTACAGGAGAACAATTTAATGTTATCCATGATTTTAAAACATACAATGCTACAGATGTAAAAGTGCTGTTTTTGCAGTCACCTTTAATTTATCTTATAAGTCTGTCTGTTCCCTGCAGCTGCAATGTAAAAGTAGTGGCAGACAGCTTTTACACCCTCTTCGTTTGAAGTAGGAATCATGTCTCTTAGAGCCATAAAATAAATTATGCATGAGGGAAGGCAATTTTCACTTGTAATTCTTGTCTTCAAAAAGGCCATCTGTATTGACCAACTTGTGCTCTGTTATCCAAGAAGAACAATAAATAGCACATTAAATGCGGAGGGCATGCTCTTAAACAGGCCTCTCTTTACTGACCAAAACTTTAATTTAACGGAATAGATCCAATGCTTGAAGTTCCATTTAATTCCAGCACTCTACTTTAATGCAGATGACCAACTTTTGTAATGGTTCGCTAACCAGAGGACCATGTATGGGAAAATCACCGCACTTGGGACAAGATCAGGGTCAGCTGGAAACAGACAGACAGAGAGGAATAGGTGGATAGAGGAGAGGTGGCGTTTCCTATCAGGGCATATTGTGCGTTCAGTGACCAGGACTAGCGCACCCAAGGTAATTTTATTACAAAAGATATTTGAGGTCTTGAGGCTCTGGACACCATGTGTAAATGACTTCATGTAATTCCTACAGGAAAAACACATAATTGAACAGGCGTTGGATGATCCTCTGGAAGGGACTTCCACACCGAGCCCATCCACCAGCCAACAGCACCGCAGTAGGCACAGTGGAAGCATCGACCTCACCACACCCAGAGGTGCTGAAGAAGGGACAGATGTAGACAGCATTAGTAGTGTGAGTATATAAACTTGATGCTTATTGGACAATGCACCCACCCAGCATTTTGCTGATTTTTATATTTGCGCTCTGAATTTCCAGCTCCATAAAAGTATTCGCGACTGCTCAAGATTGTTGCAGGAAGGACGCATGACACCAATGGGCTTCACGCACAGGACATTCGACTTCTGTCACTCAATGATGGAAGATGAAATAAGTGATGGTCAATGGGATTTTGCATGGCATATGATAAATGGGGCGATCACTTATAGAAATAACAAGGTATAGATAAATTCCTAAAATTATTCCCTTAATTCAGCGTCTCTGCTCACATCATAAAGCAACATAATTTTAATGTGTGGTGTTGTCTGTGCAGTTAATGGAAGCACGTGCACCTGAGGCGCAGCGTCCACTGGTTCCTCAGCCTCGCCCGCCTCACTTCTATGACCAGGTATTAACAAAGAAATGTGTGCTTCCCTAACTTGATTCATAATGTGTGGGTTTTTTTTACATTGACTAATACATAACTCTGTGATTCTAAAGTACACAGACAGGCCCTATGGACTGCCCCGTGCAATGGGGGGACATCCACCATTCCGTGCTGAACAGGTATACTATTGTGTTTTGTGCAATATAAATTAAAAAATAAACATTACCGTGCGCATATGGACAACAACTTATTCATGAGTTGTGTTAATGAGATTCAAGAGAAGAACTCTGATCTTCAAAGGGTACTTTAATGAAAGGTCCCGCAATTGTAAGGTCCGTGAGAAATTTTTGACATGTACCTCTTAATTTCCTTCTAGAGACACTCAACATCACCTCTGATGTTTGCAGAGCTGCAGCCTGCTCGAAATACACCTTTGCCTGTTGTTTACGGAGAGGTCCGTGCAAAAAGTCCTTTTCAAGAAAGTGCAGCAGGTTGCGCTGACGTCAACTACCCCAGTTAACCCTCGGAAGTTGTGAAAAATCTGTGTGTGTAAATCTTGTTTGTGGTGTTTCAAATGACAGTTTGAGTTTTCGTTTATTTAATTTGTTGGCCACTCACCATTTGGTGTTACATCTGTAGTCCTTTGTAAATGTCTGTATGTTAATTTATGTGTCCTTTACTCTTGTGCATTTTCTTTTTGTTGGTGGCTACACATTTTATTATATCCTGAAGTGTGATAAAGCTTTTACCTCTGCATTTTGATTGTCATTGCCATTGCTTGTTTAAAATAAACTTATCTTTTACTATCAGCTTGATGTCTGCAAATCGTCATTAATACATCACTACAAGACGAATGTCTCTAATGTTATAATCCCTCTCATGCTGAAACACAAAAGACCTTAATGGAGGTGATATTCTCACATTTTGACTCATTAACATTTCTGAGTGTGCAGGACACTGAAATGTCCAGCTTTTTAAACGTGTTCTTCACCTCTTGGTAGAAAAGAAAATAAGACAATCAGCACGGTAAATGTGATACAAAGTCTTTATTCCTATTTGAAAATATAAGAAGACGACTTCTGTCACATATTGGGAGGAGATGCATCACACAATACATTTGTCTGTAAAAGGGCCTCGCAAACACGAAATACAACAAATGAGGCACGCCAGATTATTTAAAACACATTATATCCATCAACCTCCGCTACAAGCGTCAACTCAGGCATTTAAAGGGACAATGCAATGTTCTAAACGGCAGGTTTTGTGGACGGACATCTTAGAGGAAGCACTTTTCAGAGGACAACACTAGGAAGTCAGCTTATAACATGCAGTAGTGTTCCCATGGTCAGCTACCCATCAATATAGCTGTCCTGCCACGGCACACTCCCCAATTGTGAATTGTAGTAAGCGCAGAGATGGTCTCTTTGCTCTTTCACACAGGATATGCCCGAGTTACCTTTCAAACGCTGCAGTGAGACCATTTTCAACTTGTTCGCACCACTTCTCCAAGCATCTAGTGTTACTTCCCCTGTGTCACTGTCCACTATGTCACCGTCCTGGATGGATGTTGCTGATCCAGCAGCTGCACCTCTCATTCGGATCAGGTTGTGCAGAACACATGCTGCATATACTATACTCTCCACATTCTTGGGCCTCTGCTCCATTGTCTTGAGCAAGCATCTAAATCTGTTTGCCAAGATGTACATGATGGACATTGTACTGGACACCAACCTCCTTGGTCTAGTCTAATATAAACCTACTGACACCCACAACTATCTAGACTACATTTCTTCCCAACTTGCCTTGTGCAAAGTCTCTATCCCCTACTCCCAGTTCCTCCGTCTACGTGCATCTGCGCACAAGATGAGGTGTTCATTACCAGGACATCCAATATGGCCTCATTGTTTAGAGAAGGGGGGATCCCCTCTTCCATCATAGATGAGACCCTCACACTGGTCTCCCCAGTATCCTGCAGCTCAGCTCTTGCTCTCCCTCCTAGTCCTCTCCTTTCACCCCATCAGCCGTCACATACAACAATCCTCTGACATTTTCAACACCTCCAATGGGATCCCATCACTAGCCACAGCTTCTCATCTCCACCCCTTTCTGCAGAGACCGTTCCCTCCACAACTCCCTTGTTAACTCATCCCTTCCCACCCAAACTAACCCCTTCCCAGGTATATATCTACTCAATCAGATATCAATGTTCTGGATGATCTCACTGCCTCTGTTGACCACCACAGTGGCACATCAGGTGCCTCAGAGCTCCACTGGCATGGGTTCAGTTCTGCGTCTGTCTGTGTGGAGTTTGCAGGTTTTCCTGCCACTGAGAGTTTTCCCCAGATGCTTCCGTTTCCGAAAGACACCGGTACACAGGTGGTGAAGAAGGCCTTTGGCACCCTGGCCTTCATGTGTCAGGGCATTGAGTATAGGATTGGGATGCTATGCTGTAATTTTGTATAAGGCATTGATAAGGCTGCACTTGCAGTATTGTGTGGAGTTCTGGTTAGGGTACTACAGGAAATACATCATTAAGCTGGAAAGGGTTTAAAGAATATTGACAAGAGTGCTGCCAGTGCTCTACATAGTACAGCACAGATACAAGCCGCCATCCCACAATATCTGTGCCCAACATGATGCCAACATCAATTAATCTCCTCTGCCTACATATTCCTCTACCATGATCTAATATCGATGCATAAATCACCAGGGGCGTAGATTGGGTGAATCCACACTGATTTTTTCCCAGGAGAGTGAAATCAAAAAGCAAAGTTCAAGGTGGGAGGGGAAACATTTTAAAGAGACCCATGGGGCAACATTTTCCACACAGTGGGTGGTGGGTAAACGGAACCAGCTGCCAGAGGAGGTCGTCTATGCATGTATATAACAATATTTAACATATATTTACATTACCAAGAAAGACAGGATGGACATGGGCCAAACATGGGCAAATGTAACCAGCTGAGATGGGCATCTTGGTTGGCATTGACAATTTGGGTCAAAGGGCACATGTCTGTGCTGTTCTCTATGACTATAAGATGTGGGTTGATGGGTTAATTGATCACAGTAAACTGCTCCTTATGTAAAGGTCAGTGTTAGTATCTGGGGGTGTGAGGCAGCTGATGGGTGAGGTAGGGTCAGTGATCTTTGACACAGGGGACCAAGTGGTCTTCTTCTGTGCTGCATGACTATGAGTCTCTATCTGTCTCACTCAGTCTCTCTCTCTGTCTCGCCTACTCTTTCTCTTTGTCTCAATCTCTCCCTTTATCGGGATGCATCACAGAATGGCTTGGGAATAGCTCCATCCAAGACCGCAAGAAATTGCAGAGAATCGTGGATGCAGCCCAGACCATCACACAAACCAACCTCCCTTCCATTGACTCCATGAGCACCTCACACTGCGGAACGAGTCACAACCCGTCACTCCTTCTTCTCCCCTCTCCCACCCGGCAAAAGGTGTAGAAGTGTGAAAACGAACACCTCTAGATTAAGGGATAGTTTCTTCCCAGCTATTATCAGGCAACTGAACCATCCTACCAACAACTAGAGAGCAGTCCTGAACTACTATCTATCTCATTGGAGACCCTTGGACTATCTCTGATCGGACTTTGCTGGACTTTATGTTGCACTAAACTTTATTCTCGTTATTCTGTTAATGATGTGTCTGTACACTGTGAATGAGTCGGGTGTAATCATGTATTGTCTTTCCACTGACTAGTTAGCAGGTAACAAAAGCTTTTCACTGTACCTCGGTACATGCGACAATGAACTAAACTCAATAAACTCTCTCTTTTCCCCCTTTTTCTCACATCTCTTTCTATTTTTTTTTTATCTCTCGCACTCCCTGTCCCTCCAATCTGACAATCCCTCCCATTTCTACATGAACATGTGTGGCTCGGTTTCCATCTGTGACCTTTCATCAAATGTTACCTGTAACATAATTTGCCCCGCGCCACAGTCCACCACTGGGATGAAAGGTACCAATGAGCTTTCCATTACAAACAAATTGGCAGAGCAGGGCAGAATTGTGTCTCTCTTTGTGTCTCTGTCCCCCTTCTCTCCCCACCCATTCCACTAATCCCGCTCCTTATTTGCATGTTTGCACATAGCCCATTTGCATGAGATATTTCACTATGTTTTATCTGCATCATTGATGTGAAAAGCTCTTTGTTCACCGTCTGTAAGTTTCCTGTTAACAAAATTAACCTCTTGAGTGTTTCTCAAATGGCTGCTGGAGCAAGAGTGAATTATTATGAAGTTACTTAACAGAAACAGTCCATTCAGCTCAACAGCTCCTTCGCAGACTTCGAACTCGATGCCAATATCATTTGCAGCAGCAGCTGTGTGATGGAAATAGTGATCAGATACGGCTGAAAAAGGAATGGGTAGGAAAGGTTTAGAGAATGTAGGAAGGAACTGCAGATGTTGGTTTATACTGAAGATAGACACAAAATGCTGGAGTAACTCTGCGGGTCAGGCAGCATCTCGGGAGAAGTCTAACAGTTTCTTAAACATTGGCATAGTCTCTGCCTCAGTTCTGGCAAATTGTTCTATTTCCCCACCAATCTTTGTGAGAAATAGTTACCCCTCAGATTCCTATTAAGTCTTTTCCCCTCCACATCAAACCTATGTCATTTAGTTTTTTCTCCAGAGATGCTGCCTGATCCCCTGAGTTACTCCAGCATTCTGTGTCTATTCAAGATTTAGAGGGTTCTGGGTTAAACATTGGCAGGTGGGACGAGAACACTTTAGATGCATGTCCGGAGAATATCACAATGTGTATCCTGGCCAACCATTAGTAAGGTGAGCTTGAACAGAAGTAGAGACCCTGGCGGTCCCTTTACTGGTGTAATGTGAGCTCGGCAGGAGCACAGAGGGGAGCGCTCGATGCCTTGTACTTGGACATTCAAGCACCTACTTGGACATATCAAAAACATTTCCTGCTGCTTTAAGGGAACTCATTATGTGGTTCACAAAACAATATGTTCAGATGGAGGGTCGCACCTTTGGACAGGATGCAGATTGTGAGAAGGAAAGAGATTTGTGCAGTGCAGAAGGTAACATGGTATTTGAGAATTGTGTGTTAATATGGACTAAAGACTGGTTATCACAAGGAAAACAGAGCTGGATCAAATGGGTAATTTTCACACTTGATAGAAATAACTAGTCTCAAGAATCAGTTCCTTATAGAGTCATAGACAGTCATAGAGTCAAACAGTGTGGAAACAGGCCCTTTGGTCCAATTTGCCCACGATGACTAACATGTACATGTTACATGCGATTAACTACACATGTTCTACCTGCCTGCATTTGGCCCATATCCCTCTGAATCTAACTTATCCATGTACCTGTTCAAATATTATTTAAACATGTAATAGTATGTGTCTCAACTACCTGTTCCAGCAGCTCATGCCATGCATCTACTACCCTTTGTGTGAAAATGTTATCCCTCTGGTTCCAATTAAATATTTTCCCGCTCACCTTAAACCTATGTCCTCTGGTTCTCAATTCCCCTACTCTGAGTCTGCTGGTGCCGACGATGTCTGCCACGGTGTACTGCTCCTTAATGTTTTGTCTGTATTTGTTTGTTTGTGTCGTCTGTGAAAATCCCACAAAGATCACTTTCATGAGAGAGGTTCTCATTAACATCAGATATTCGGTACCTCCAAACATTGTTCTGGATTTCTCTCACTCGCTGGATTATTTGGACATACACGTCGGCGGGGCTGTGGCTGTGTTCAAGGTCTTGAGACAGAGGAGGACCCAGGGGAAGCGCTCTGGAGCACTCACCCGACTCCGGCCACGAGGATTACGCACACCGCTCCCGAGAATATTCCCTGCAAATCTACATTCTCTCAACAACAAAGTGGACGAACTGCAACTCCTGTGCCAAACAAACAAGGACTTCTCTCAAGCCGCTGCCTTGTGCTTCACCGAGACCTGGCTGTGTGAGTCGACCCCGGACAATGCGCTGCAACTGGCTGGCTTTCAACTACACAGAGTGGACCACGAAGCAGAGGCAGCGGGGAAATCAAGAGGCGGTGGAATATGCTTCTACACTAACCAGGGCTGGTGCAGCGACATCACGGTACTGTCTAACTTCTGTTCTCCTCATCTGGAATCGTTTTTTTATAAATTTCAAACCCTTTTATTTTCCAAGGGAATTCAGGCAATAGACAATAGGTTCAGGAGTTGCCATTCGGCCCTTCGAGCCAGTACTGCCATTCAATGTTATCATGGCTGATCATCCCCAATCAGTACACCGTTCCTGCCTTCTCCCAATATCCTCTGACAGCTATTTTTAAGAGCCCTGTCTAGCTCGGCCGCGGGCCCAGTGGACGTCCGGGAGCTCCCAGGTTACAGGTTGGTGACCGGATTCCGGAGCTCCCGCAACTACAGATGCGTCCGCTGGACTTGAGGGCGGCATTTTCGGCCTGGATCGCCTCAGCGCAGAGGGAGAACAAGGAGGGAAGAGACAGAGACTAAGACTTTTGCCTCCATCACAGTGAGGAGGTGCTTGGTGAACTCACTGTGGTGGATGTTAATTTGTGTTTATTGTATGTTTTGTTATTTATTATTATTGTGTATGACTGCAGGCAACGAAATTTCGTTCAGACCGAAAGGTCTGAATGACAATAAAGGAATCTATCTATCCAGAGAACCTGCCTCCACCGCCCTCTGAGGCAGAGAATTCCACAGACTCATCACTCTCTGTGAGAAAAAGTGTTTTGTTGTCTCCGTTCAAAATGGCTTACTCCTTATTCTTAGAATAAGTATAGAAAATTCTAGATTAGAATAGAAAAATAATTTACCTCTTTTATTCTCGCTGGAGTTTACGTTCCCTCCCCCCCTCCCCCCCTCCGAAAATACGGACATCACGTTACCTGCCCCACCAGAGGGGAGAGAACAATCGATTATTATTATACTACAATCAAGAAAGCATATCGCTCTGTTCCCCGTGCGGGTCTGAGTCTCGCTGATCATTGTTTAGTTCACCTTATTCCGACCTACAGGCAGAAACTGAAATCTGCGAAGCCTGTGGTCAGAACAATGAAAAAGTGGACAAGCGAGGGCATTGAAAACCCACAGTCCTGCTTTGACTGCATTGAAAAGCAACCTTGCACCATCACCCTCTGCTTCCTTCCATGAAGGAATGTTCTATCTATTCAGATATCTCTCCTTGGATCCCATGTGATCCCACCTTCCACAGCAGCCTACCATGCCTTGTCGAATGCCTTGCTGAAATCCATAGACACAACTTCTACAGCTCTGCCCTCATCAACCTCTTTGGTCCCATCTTCATAAAATTCAATCAGATGCACGAGGCACGACCTCCCACATATATAACCATGCTGACTATCCTTAAGTTCCAGTTCAAGTTCACATTTATTGCCACATGCACCAATTAAGGTTCAGTGGAATTTGATTTACCATGGAGCCATACAAACAAAAGAGCACAATACACAATAGAATATAATGAAGATCCACCACAGTGGAATCAACATTCTTCACAGTAGTGGAAGGGAATGACTTTGTCAGTCCTCCTCCTTTGTTCATCCGTCTTCGAGGACATGAACCCTCCGCAGTCGTCGCCATGGATGGCCCGATGTACAGACCCTCTCGTCGGGATGTTCGAAACTCCGCCGTCGAGACGGACGGGCACTCCGCGGCTTGGAGGTCCCAAATCGGCTGCTTCCTACCGGAGACCGCGGCTTCACAATGTTGTAGGCCGCAGGCCGGTGGTCGGAGCACTTCTCCAGTGACCCCTGGCAAGGGATCGCAGGCTCCTCAATGGAAAGTCCACATCGCGCCCGCGGCTCGAGGCTCCACAGACTGCGGTTTCAGTATGTTATAGGCTGCAGGCTGGCGATCGGAGCACTTCTTCCGGCGACCCCCGGCAAGGGCTCACCCACTCTGCGATGAAAGACCGCGCTGCGCCCGCTGCTGAAGGTCTGGACCCGACTCCGCGAAAGGCCGCAACATTCCAAGCTGTTAGGCCGCGAGGGAGGATGAAATGCAACTAGGAGAAAAGTCGCATTCCACCGAGGTACGTGACTAAAATCCAATTTCCCCCAATTCTTGCCCCCCCCCCCCCACACTAAAACACACTAAAACACATGTTTACACATACTAAAAACAAAAAAAGTGGTAAGGACGAACAGCTGCTGGCGAGGCTGCCAGCTCGTGGTGCTACCTGTCGTTCCTGGCCCTCAATCTGACCTTGTCCATCTAAATGCATATGTATCTTAGCCCTTACAATACACTCTGGTAACTTTCCGACCACAAATGTTAGGCTCACTAGATGGTAGTTCCCAGGCTTTTCCCTGCAGCCCTTCTAGAATAGAGGCACAACATTTGTCACTCTCCATTCTTCCGGCATCTCGCCCATATTTAATGACCACTTGTGAATCTCAGCCAGGGCACTTGCAATTTCCTCTTTAGTTTCCAATAGTGCAGACAGCACCCGTAGTAAGGATCGAACCCGGGACACTGGCGCTGAGAGGCAGCAACTCTACTATTGCACCACTGTTCCTGGCCCTCAATTTTCTATCTTCAATATACTGCCTACATTCAAGTCTCAGAGGGGCCAGCAACCTGTGGGGCATCCTGATCGTCTCATGAAGTGGAAATAAATGGGAAGGCTAGTACTGAAGAACAACTTTTGTTGAGAGGAAGCAAAAGGCTGACTATTATCTAAATGGAGAGATAAATTTCCAGTCAATCGAATACAGAAGGATCTGTGTGTCCTGATACATGAACAGCTAGTATTTAGGAAGGTGAATGGCATATCTGTATTGATTGTAAGGGCAGGATTTGAGTATAACAATAAAAAGTTGCTACAATTGAACAATCGTACAGATCAGTACAGAATCGGTATTTGTCTGTGGTAATTGAAACAGACAAGGAAGTTAGACAAGGAGAAGACACAAGGAATGCAAATTGTTGGAGTAACTCAGCCGGTCAGGCAGCATTGTTGGAACACATAAAAAGGCAATGGTTTGGTTGGGAACTTTCCTCAGACAGATTGTAGCAGGGAAGATTGATCCCTGGGATGGCAGGACAGTCATATGAGGAAAGAATGAAAAGACTCGGCTTGTATTCACTGGAGTTTAGAAGGATGAGGGGGTTCTTATAGAAACATATACAATAATAAAAGGGCTGGACAAGCTAGATGCAGGAAAAATGTTCCCAATGTGGGGCGAGTCCAGAACCAGGGACCACAGTTTTAGAATAAAGGGTAGGTTATTAAAGACTGAGGTGAGAAAAAACTTTTTCACCCAGAGAATGTGAAATTATGGAATTCCCTGCCACAGCGGGCAGTGGAAGCCAAGTCACTGGATGGATTTAAGAGAGAGTTAGATAAGGTTCTAGGGGCTAGTGGAGTCAAGGTATATAGGGAGAAGGCAGGCACGGGTTATTGATAGAGGACAATCAGCCATGATCACAATGAATGGGAATACTGGCTCGAAGGGCCAAATGGCCTCCTCCTGCACCTATTTTCTATGTTTCTATGTTTCTATGTAAAAGAACGTTGAAAAGAGGACCCCCTCCGGGAGATTACAGAGAATGATATTAATATTACTGCACAGGAGCAGAATGTTTAGCAAGAGCAGTCCATGCACGGGCATTTATCAACTCAGACAGAATGAGGGGGTAGCAAGAGATTATATTGAAAACAAATGACAAATTGGCATTTATTGATGGGCGTTGTAATCCAGAATTGTTACATTGCATAAGAGTTTTATTGAGGACACAACATACAACCTAGGCATCGTATTTGAGAAGGAATATGCCAACACTGTGGGCGATCCAGAAGAGATTCAATTTGCGAGTTCCTTGGGTGGGAGGGTTATTGTATCACAAGTTACTCCACGTTAGATTTATATTCTTTGATATATAGGTACAATCTCAAAGAAGGGCACATGGGTACAAGATTAGGGGATGGTAAAGTAAAACTAAGTTGTGTTGGAATTTATTTTCAGTCTACAATGAATTACTGGAAGAGGCAGGTAGCCTACCCCAGTCTGCTGTGTTCCTATGTGAATAGATGGAGAATTCTTGGCAGTAATTGATGGAGGATTCCAAATTGATGATAAATGGAGCAGGGTGGGACAGCAGAGGTATGTCAGAGGGGGGGAGGCCAGATGAAATGCACCCAGTCCAAGCTCCATCTCTCACCTCAGCCTTGCTTATATCTGAACGTTCTTCCGTGAGTTTTCACCAAGTGTTCTCTCTCCCTCTGACACGGATGAAGAGTCCATTGTTCTCAGCCAGTGAACTCCGAAAATAAAACACAATGCTATTAAAAGAAGAACCTTTTTCCAATGGGGTCCGTCGACAGGATTTTTAAAGGATAGAGGATATCCCAACTAATGTTGGCCAATACCCCATGCATGACCGGTAAGCAGAACACCTTTTGGAAATGCAGCACATCTTCTAAAATTGTAATGGACAAGCAAGTTAGGATTCATTAAATGGAACTGACCACCCAAAGAGTCCACTCAAACCAACCATAGCCTGTGTTTTAAGATTGCACCAGTTCATTCCACTATTCGTCATCTAAATTTAGAAGGATGAGGGGGTACCTCATTAAAACTTATGAATAGTGAAAGGCCTGGATAGTGTGAATGTGGGGAGCAGGGCCGGATTTAGATGAAGAGAGGCCCTAGGCTGTTCCACTTGTGAGGCCCCTCCCAATCCCCCACCACCACGACCAGAGGAAGATGGTCCACCAGATTGACACCGATTTGCAGCCTAGCGTGGCCAATGAGATAAGGGGCTGTAAAGCTGAGCTATTTATTTATTTATTTATTTATTTATTGACAGTGTTAGTGTCGAGTTATCACCTTAAAACACTGTTATTCTGAAATGGAGGGCAAGGAAAATCACTGAAGGGATGTTTAGAGACTACAGTGCATTGTGACAGCATATGTAAGAAAGGCCTATGACAGTGTCAAAAATATTATACACCTTGCAGGGCTCTCACTTAATTATTTTTGTCTGTTGTCAGCCGGGCAACCTTGGCAGCTTTTTAAGTTGCCAACTGACAGTTTCGGTGGTCATTTAGGATGGCTTGCTTGACGCGTGTGATAATGTGCTCAATAGACAATAGACCATAGACAATGTGCAGGAGTAGGCCATTCAGCCCTTCGAGACACGGACAAAGTGCGTAGTTACCAGTTGGAATTAAGGTCAATGAAGAATTCACATATTATTCTGCTTCAAATAAAGTCACAAACTAAACATATTCACCAATCAAGACATGATATATACCACAATGACATGCAGCAAAATTATAATACAGTATCTCAACTCTTTTTACACGTTGCAAGGAATGCAATTTCTATTATTTCTTTTCACTTCAAAACAAACATGTGGTTGGATTATTCAGTGTATGATCAACCTCGGTGAGACCAAGCGCAGACTTGGCGATCGCTTTCCACAACACCTCCACTCAGTTCGCAATAATCAACCTGAACTCCCCTGCCCATCAGACCTTTCTGTCCTGGGCCTCCTCCATGGCCAAAGTGAGGCCCACCGCATATTGGAGGAGCAGCACCTCATATTTTCTTGGGTAAATTACACCCCAGCGGTATGAACATTGGCTTCTCTAATTTCAGGTAGTCCTTGCTTTCTCCCTCATTCCCCTCCCATTCCCAGCTCTCCCACAGCCTCCTGCCTCCGCTTCTTCCTTTCTTTTTCATGTCCCCCACCCGACATCAATCTGAAGAAGGGTCTTGACCCAATAGACAATAGACAATAGACAATAGGTGCAGGAGTAGGCCATTCAGCCCTTCGAGCTATTCAATGTGATCATGGCTGATCATCCCCAATCAGTACCCCGTTCCTGCCTATTCCCCAGAGCCTATCCAGCTCTCTCTAGAAAGCATCCAGAGAACCTGTCTCCACCGCCCTCTGAGGCAGAGAATTCCATAGACTCACCACTCTCTGTGAGAAAAAGTGTTTCTTCATCTCCGTTCTAAATGGCTTACGCCTTATTCTTAAACTGGCCCCTGGTTCTGGACTCCCCCAACATCGGGAACATGTCTTCTGCCACCAGCGTGTCCAAACCCTTAACAATCTTATATGTTTCAATGAGATCCCCTCTCAACCTTCTAAACTCCAGAGTGTACAAGCCCAACTGCGTCATTCTCTCAGCATATGACAGTCCCGCCATCCCGGGAACTAACCTTGTAAACATACGCTGCACTCCCTCAATAGCAAGAATGTCCTTCCTCAAATTAGGGGACCAAAACTGCACACAATACTCCAGGTGTGGTCTCACTAGGGCTCTGTACAACTGCAGAAGGACCTATTTGCTCCTATACTCGACTCCTCTTGTTATAAAAGCCAACATGCCATTCACTTTCTTCACTACCTGCTGCAGCTGCATGCTTACTTTCATAGACTGATGAACAAGGACCCCCAGATCCAGCTGTACTTCTCATTTCCCAACTTGATGCCATTTAGATAGTAATCTGCCATCCTGTTTTTGCTACCAAAGTGAATAACTTCACATTTCTCCTCATTAAACATCATCTGCCATGCATCCGCCCACTCCCCCAACCTGTCCAAGTCACCCTGCATTCTTATAGCATCCTCCTCACAGTTCACATTGCCACCCCCAATACCATGTGCCCTAATGTTGCCCACTAATCTCCTATGTGGGACCTTATCAAATGCTTTCTGAAAGTCCAGGTACACTACATCCACTGGCTCTCCCTTGTCCATTTTCCCAGTTACATCTTCAAAAAATTCCAGAAGATTAGTCAAGCATGATTTCCCCTTCGAAAATCCATGCTGACTCAGACCGATCCTGTTACTGCTATCCAAATATGCGGCTATTTCATCTTTTATAATTGACTCCAGCATCTTCCCCAACACTGATGTCAGGCTAACTACTCTATATTTCCCTGTTTTTTCTCTCCCGCCTTTCTTAAAAAGTGGGATAACAATAGCTACCCTCTAATTGACCCGAAACGTCGTCTATTCCTTCACTCCGTAGATGATGCCTTACCCGCTGATTTTCTCCAGATTTTTGTCTACCAATGGGAGCCCACCACTGGCCACATCTTCCCATCTCCTCCCCTGGTGGCTTTCCGCAGAGACCGCTCCCTCCGTAACACCCTGGTCAATTTGGCCCTTCCCACCCAAACCACCCCCTCTCTTTGCACTTTCCCTTGCAACCGCAAGAAATGTTACACTTGTCGCTTTACCTCCCCCCTTGACTCCATTCAAGGACCCAAGCAGTCTTTCCAGGTGCAGCAGAGGTTCACCTGCACCTCCTCCAACCTCATCTATTGCATCCACTGCTCTAGGTGTCAGCTGCTCTACATCGGTGAGACCAAGCGTAGGCTTTGCGATCGCTTCGCCCAACACCTCCGTTCGGTTCGCAATAACCAACCCGATCTCCTGGTGGCACAGAACCTCAACTCCCCCTCCCATTCCAAATCCGACCTTTCTGTCCTGGGCCTCTTCCATGGCCAGAGTGATGCCCAACGTGAATTGGAGGAGCAGCACCTCATATTTCGATTGGGTAGTTTACACCCCAGCGGTATGAACATTGGCTTCTTCAATTTCAACTAGTTCCTGCTTTATCCTCCTCTTCCCAGCTCTCCCTCAGCCCACTGTCTCTGCCTCTTCCTTTTTTCTTCCCCCCCCCCCCCCCACCTTCACATCAGTCTGCAGAAGGGTCTCGACCCGAAACATCACCTATTTCCTTCGATCCATAAATGTTGCCATGCCCGCTGAGTTTCTCCAGCATTTTTGTCTCCCCATTCACACAGGTTCTGTTATCCCACTTTCCTCACCCACTCCCTACACATTTTACAGAGACAAGTTAACCTACAAAGCCAATGCGTCTTTGGGATGTGGGAGGAAACCCACACGCTTGCAGGGTTGCAAATTCAACACAGACAGTGCCCGAGGACAGGATCGAACACAGATCTCTGGTGTGTGAGGCAGCAAGTCTACCAGCTGTGCCACCATACTTTGTTTACCAACACACAAAAAAATTATACGTTGATAACTTTGGTTACTAAAAAAATGAAAATATCCATTTTCAGTCTTAAATCTCCAAGTGACACTATGTCCCCCTTTACAGCTACTGTATGTTTTAATTAAGTTCACGACTATGGGGAACAACATTGGCCATAAAGTAGTTGCCTAAAAGTGCCAAAGACCTGGATTTTATCCTGAAAATGGGTGCTGTCTGTATGGAGTTTGCACCTTTTCTCTTTGATCGCATGGGTTTTCTCCGGGTGCTCTTGTTTCCTTCCACATTCCAAAGGTGTGCAGGAACCTATTTCAGACACAACCCAAAACATAATATTTTCCTTTCTTCCAGAGATTCTGTCTGACCTGTTGAGTTACTCCAGCTTTTTGTGTCTAGCTTCAGTTTAAACCAGCATCTGCAGTTCCTTCCTACACACACGATACTATACGATAGAATTTTATTAATCCCAGGAGGGAAATTGTGTGTGTGTGGGTATATATATTTTATATATACACACACACACACATGCATGCACACACACACACACTCACACTCACACACACACACGCACGCGCGCGCACACACACACACACACACACACACACACACACACACACACACACACACACACACACACACACACACACACACACACACACACACACACACACACACACACACACACACATATATATGTATACTAGACCAAGTGGGTCTGCTCCCCCAATGGTGTGATCCCCCAACCCAATGTTCCACCATGCACCCGTCTCCTCCAATGGAACTGAAGCCGTTCCCAAATGTAAGATTCCAGCACTCCCCTGCCTCCCTCAGCAGTGGATTAAAAAAAAAACAATTGCACCTCCCCTGCCTGCTGCAGCAGTGAAAGGTTCAGAGTGTTCCTGTCTTGCAAGTTTGTTTCGAAGTGTGTTGGAAGCTGATAGGAAGGAGCAGCCGTCAACAAATCAAAAGGCAGAAAATCAACGAATCAAAAGGCAGAAAGGCAGCCGGACGGCAGCCGGTCGGATGGCACGTGAGTTTTAATAGTATACTAGACCAAGTGCAGTTGGGTCTGCTCCCCCAATGGTGTGATCCCCCAACCCAAAATTCCACCATGCAGCCGTCTCCTCCAATGGAACTGAAGCCGTTCCCAAATGTAAGATTCCAGCACTCCCCTACCTCCCTCAGCAGTGGATTAAAAAAAATCAAATTGCACCTCCCCTGCCTGCTGCAGCAGTGAAAGGTTCAGAGTGTTCCTGTTTTGCAACTTTGTTTCTAGCCCTGGAATGTTACTTAATGTTTTTGTGTCTATGGAGTTGTTTCTCAACAATAAAATGGTTCTGGTCTTCCCAATAGCTAGAGAGTGGAATTAGGTCTGTCTGTAATGGTGGGGTTATATAAATTAAGTATTTCACAAAATTACATTTGTTTAAGCAAGATTTACAAATGATGTATAACTTAAGGATGGTTTTATTCAGCGAGCATACAACTGATTAGATTGTGCTGGAAAGAACACACATACACAAATGTGATATAGATGTATATAATACTATAACACACACATTTACATTTCTTCTGATTTTTATATCCAATGATTAACTTTATTTCAGACTAGACAAGGGACAACATTAAATAAAACAACATTGTAAACCTCCCCGCAACTTCACTTTGGTGCCTCGGCTGTGCTGATCCAGGCCAGACTCCCCGCACGCTGTGGAAGGAACATCGTTTCACTTTTATTGTGATTTATTTCTCTTTTAACACTGAATATCTGATAACGACACATTAGCAGCATATGGCACCAATATTGCACCAACCCACTCAATTTTAAATAATTCATAATAGAAATCCATTAACATGGTTAACTCTTTATTTCTGACATGCATAGTAAGATTTACATAATTCACATTATTCTGAGCGCGAGATATACAGGGTTGCAGTGATCAGCATATCAGCTAACCAGTGAAAATGATGTACAATTCAACTTATGTAACACAATGATAGTCCCACCCCTGCTTACACCAAAGAGCAAACGTCCAACGTAGATACAATAAATAAATCGCCATTTGCATTGTTTTGCGCAGCTAAAAATCACAATTTCACACAATGTACATAAGATGGCAGTTATTTGACAAATACTCCACAGTTCAGTGTAGGAGATCCTGTCGGCGAGTATTCTAGACATACTGTCAACATCTGAAATTACAGAAAATATCATGCAGTCAATATGTTCTTATTCTGCATTAAATAACAGAGGTAGAAAGAAAATGCTCTTGAGAAGATTTTTACAAGGATGTTGCCATGAGCCAACTAGTACTCCTGCACCTATTCCAGCACTATCAAAATCGCGTCATGTTGGCAAAAGGGGTAGTACAACGGGATCTGGGGTTCCTTGTACATCAGTCTATGAAAGTAAGCATGCAGGTAATGGAGCAGCTGGGCTTGTACACTCTGGTGTTTAGAAGGATGAGAGGATATCTTATTGAAACATATAAGATTATTAAGGGCTTGGACATGCTAGAGGCAGGAAACATGTTCCTGATGTTGGGGAGTCCAGAACCAGGGCCCACAGTTTAAGAATAAGGAGTAAGCCATTTAGAACGGAGACGAGGAAACATTTTTTCTCACAGAGAGTGGTGAGTCTGTGGAATTCTCTGCCTCAGAGGGCGGTGGAGGTAGGTTCTCTGGATGCTTTCAAGAGAGAGCTAGATAGGGCTCTTAAAAATAGCGGAGTCAGGGGATATGGGGAGAAGGCAGGAAAGGGGTACTGATTGTGGATGATCAGCCATGATCACATCGAATGGCGGTGCTGGCTCAAAGGGCCGAATGGCCTACTCCTGCACCTATTGTCTATTGAGGCCTCGACTGTATCTGAGACAAAGGGTGGCACTCAGCTCTAAGATCTGAACTATAGTGAAAGCTCGGGCACACTTAATAAAATTCCCAGTACAAAACAGAGTCAATATGTTCTTATTCTGCATTAAATAACAGAGAGGTAGAAAGAAATGCACTTGAGGAGAAGATTTTTACAAGGATGTTGCCATGAGGACTCGACTATCTGAGCTCAATGATCTAACTACAGTGAGAGATTGAACAGGCTAAATAAAATTTTGAATATGCCACAGAAGTAATAAATGTTTTCTTACCTTTCCTCATTAACGGGGAACCTGTAGAAAGACAAGACCTACATTGGTGATTGGAGCAACTTACAGCAGGACTAGTAGATGTGGACGCCATGGACAATGAGAATATTCATTAGATTCGAGAGCGGAGGCGGAAACAAAGATCCGATCTTTGGCCGGAAGCAAGATGGCGGAGGCAAGATGGCGGAAGCAAGATGGCGGAGGCTGGTTGCTAAAATGGGTCATATAAATACCCATGACCGTACTACGTGTTTTGCGTAGGAGTAGGCCATCTTGCTCCGCTATAAGAGCTTTGGTCGAATGTGTCCTTGCTGTATCAGCTGATTGGCCCAATCGTCCCCTGTGAAAAATGCTGAGTTCCGTGGCAGTTTTTCCTGCCTGCTGTTCTGTATATACACCAGATACCCCAGTTATTTATATAACCATATAACCATGTAAAAATTACAGCACGGAAAACAGGCCATATCGGCCCTTCAAGTCCGTGCCGAACACTTATTTTCCCCTAGTCCCATCTATCTGCAATCAGACCACAACCCTCCATTCCTTTCCCGTCCATATACCTATCCAATTTATTTTTAAATGATAAAATCGAACCTGCCTCCACCACTTCCACTGGAAGCTCATTCTACACAGCTACCACTCTCTGAGTAAAGAGGTTCCCCCTCATGTTACGCCTAACCTTCTGTCCCTTAATTCTCAAGTCATGTCCTCTTGTTTGAATCTTCCCGACTCTCAATGGGAAAAGCTTATCCATGTCAACTCTGTCTATCTCTCTCATCATTCTAAAGACCTCTATCAAGTCCCCCCTTAACCTTCTGTGCTCCAAAGAATAAAGACCTAACTTTTTCAACTTTTCTCTGTAAATTAGTTGCTGAAACCCAGGCAACATTCTAGTAAATCTCCTCTGTACTCTCTCTATTTTGTTGACATCCTTCCTATAATTAGGCAACCAGAATTGTACACCATACTCCAGAATTGGCCTAACCTATGCCTTGTACAATTTTAACATTAAATCCAACTTCTATACTCAATGTTCTGATTTATAAAGGCCAGCACACCAAAAGTTTTCTTTACCACCCTATCTACATGAGATTCCACCTTCAGGGATTCCTAGATCCCTCTGTCCAACTGCATTCCTCAATTCGCTACCATTTACATTGTACGTCCTATTTTGATTTGTCCTGCCAAGATGTAGCACCTCACACTTATCAGCACTAAACTACATCTGCCATCTTTCAGCCCACTCTTCCAAATGGCCTAAATCTCTCTGTAGACTTTGAAAATCTACTTCATTATCCACTACACCACCTATCGTAGTATCATCTGCATAATTACTAATCCAATTTACCACACCATCATCCAGATCATTGATGCATATGACAAACAACAGTGGACCCAACACAGAACCCTGAGGCACCCCACTAGTCACTGGCCTCCAACCTGACAAACAGCCACCCACCATTACTCTCTGGCATCTCCCATTCAGCCACTGTTGAATCCATCTTGCTACTTCACCATTAATACCCAACAATTGAACCTTCTTAACCAACCTTCCGTGAGGAACCTTGTCAAAGGCCTTACTGAAGTCCATATAGACAACATCCACTACTTTACATTTATCAATTTCCCTAGTAACCTCTTCAGAAAATTCAAGAAGATTAGTCAAACGTGACCTTCCAGGCACAAATTCATGTTGACTGTTCCTAATCAGACCCTGTTTATCCAGATGCTTATATATATTATCTCTAAGTATCCTTTCCATTAATATGCCCATCAGTTTACTGACGTCAAACTAACAGGTCTATAATTCCTAGGTTTACTCTTAGAACCCTTTTTAAACAATGGAACAACATGCGCTGTACGCCAATCCTCTGGCACTATTCCCGTTTCTAATGACATTTGAAATATTTCTGTCATAGCCCCTGCTATTACTGCACTAACTTCCCTCAATGTCCTAGGGAATATCCTTTCAGGACCTGGAGACTTATCCACTTTTATATTTTTCAGAAATGTCAGTATTTCCTCTTTGAATCTCATAGTTTCCATAGCTACTCTACTTGTTTCCCTTACCTCACATAATTCAATATCCTTCTCCTTGGTGAATACCGAAGTAAATAAATAGTTCAATATCTCTCCCATCTCTTTTGGCTCTGCAGACAGCTGTCCACTCTGACTCTCCAATTTTATCCCTCGTATAGTATTGTGATCACTGGACCCGAAGTGCTCCCCAACGCATACCTCCGGCACCTGACCCGTCTCATTTACTAACAGGAGGTCCAGCACTGCCCCTTCTCTAGTAGGTACCTCTATGTATTGCTGCAAAAAACTATCCTGCACACATTTTACAAACTCCAAACCATCCAGCCCATTTATAGAATGTGCTTCCCAGTCTATTTGTGGAAAATTGAAATCACCCACAATCACTACCTTGTGCTTACTACTAATATCTGCTATCTCATTACATATTTGCTCTTCCAATTTTCGCTCCCCATTAGGCGGTCTATAATACACCCCTATAAGTGTTGCTACGCTTTTCTCATTTCTCAGTTCCACCCAAATAGCCTCCCTAGACAAGCCCTCTAATCTACCCTGCCAAAGCACTGCTGTAATTTCTTCCCTGACAAGCAATGCAACACCTCCACCTCTTGCCCCTCCAATTCTATCACACCTGAAGCAACGAAATCCTGAAATATTTAGTTTCCAATCACAGCCCTCCTGCAACCATGTTTCACTGATCGCCACAACATCATACTTCTACGTGTCAATCCAGGCTCTAAGCTCATCCACCTTTCTTACAATGCTCCTAGCATTAAAATATACCCATTTAAGAAACCCACCACCTCTTATTCTCTACTTATTATCTTTTTCTACTTTCTCCCCTACATGTTGGGTCTGAGTGCTTCTCTTCCCTGCCTCCTGCCTCGCACATTGTCTACTAGTTTTCTCTATTTGAGTCCCTCCCCCCAACCATTCTAGTTTAAAGTCTCCCCAGTAGCATTTGCAAATCTCCCTGCCAGGATATTGGTCCCCCTCAGGTTCAAGTGCAACCCGTCATTTCTGTACAGGTCACACCTTCCCCAAAAGAGGTCCCAATGATCCAGAAACTTGAATCCCTGCCCACTGCACCAGTCCCTCAGCCACACATTTATCCTCCACCTCATTCCATTCCTACTCTCACTCTCGCGTGGCACAGGCAGCAATCCTGAGATTGTTACTTTTTTGGACCTTCTCCTTAACTCTCCTCCCAACTCCCTAAATTCTCCTTTCAGGACCTCTTCTATTTTTCTACCTATGTCATTGGTACCTGTATGTACCACGACCTCAGGCTCCTCTCCCTCTGATTTCAGGATATCTTAGATGCATTCAGACACATCCCAGACCCTGGCACCAGGGAGGCAAACAACCATCCATGTCTCCTGACTGCGCCCACAGAATCGCCTATCCGACCCCCTAACTATAAAGTCCCCTATTACTATTGCCCTCCTCTTCTTTTCCCTACCCTTCTGAGCAACAAGGCCGGTCTCTGTTCCGGAGGCCCAGCTGTCGCGACCCCCAGGTAGGCTGTCCCCCCCAACCGTACTCAAACATGAGTACTTATTTTCAGGGTGTACAGACACCTTGTCCCTGCCTCGGCCCCTTGCCCTTCCTAACAGTGATCCACTTGTCTGCCTTCCGTAGTCTTGGAGTGACCACCTCCCTATAACTCCTCTCTATGACCTCCTCACTCTCCCTGACGAGATCAAGGTCATTGAGCTGCTGCTCCAGGTTTCTAATACTCCCCCTTATCCTGGCTACAATACAAAGTACAATACAATAAAATACAAAGTGCTGGAAGAAATCAGCAGGAATCTGACTCCCAATCAGCTGCTGCCTCTAGTCCGCTTCCACCAATCAGCGGGTTCCTCACATATGAAATGTGAATGGAACGTTGCAGATTTGGGTTCCTCCCCCTGCAACGGTTCCTGGGCTGAGCTGAATGTCCAGTGGCTACGGAGATAGTGAGATGGGGAGACACGAGTTATCTTTGTCTCCATAATTCATTTTGTATTTCTGCCACTAATGCTGTTCCCTGTGGGCCTGTAACCTGCCCAACCAGAGTCACCTCTGTGGGGGTGTGTAACAGTGGTTTGTGAACATTTTCCGCAGCCTCGTCACACCACGTAGGGTCATAGAATAAAGTCACATGTGGGTCAGGGATATCTGGATATAAGGGGGATGGTGGGAGGTCGATAGCCCACCACTGGGGAGTCTGAAAGTGTGCAATCATCTGCCGGTGTATAGGTTCTGTTTGGAGGTGGTTTCCTTTATCGGAACAGCAGATTTCTGCTCCGAGTCCCATTAATAAATCTCGTCCTGCCAGGTTACATCCCAGATTTGTGGTTACTGAAAAGTGTAAGGTATGGCAGACAGATTCATATGTCACAGTGAGGGGTTTTGGCATGGGATACTGGCGGGTGTGGCCATCCAAACCGGATAGTGGGGATTTTCTGTTAGACAATGGGAACCTCATATATTCCACGAGTTCCTGATCCAGAGTCGACGAGGTTGCACCGGTATCAATCAAAAATGGAATACGGGTGTCCCCTATCATCATATACACAATGAACTCATCCCCTGGTCTCGCCACTACGGGGAACATATGTTCCGTGGGTGCCTGTTTGGGTCAGTTTCGGAAGGGATTATGAGTATTGTACAGGGTGTGGCGTTGATCACCTCCACCCACGTTCATCCCGTCGGCCTTCCCCTTGGATGGGACAATCTCACCTCCAATGTCCCGATTCCCCGCATTGATAACATGTAAGTTTCAGGCGGTTGGTCTTGCATGCTCCCTCTTCCTCGGTTATCATAATTTTCCCTGGGCCTAGGATAATTTTGTCATTGCTCTCGCGACCTGCCCTGGCACATCGGCATCATGCGTAGGGATCCTGGTTCTCCCTCCCCTTCTCTTACTCATGTTTTACTCTGGGTACTGTAGTGGGTTCTCCTTCCTTCCCCGTGTTCCAGAATGCAAATACCGCCCTCCTTTGTTGCCTCCTAAGGAGGTAGGTAATTCATCAGGATCACGTTAAATTGTGATGACTTGCCGCCCTGATTGAACACCTCGTCTCCCTCATATGGACGATAAGCAGTTATGACTTTCGCAAAAGTCGTGGCTATTCTCCTTTGGTAGGGGTTTGCATTCTAAAGTCTGTCCCACTAACACGACTTTTCAGCGACTCTCTTTGACCTTCAAGTTCGAGGGCACTTGCCTGAAAAACCTCGAGCTGGATCGACCGTCAGTGATGAAACTGCGAGTTGGATCAATCGTCACACACACACACACACACACACACACACACACACACACACACACACACACACACACACACACACACACACACACATGCACATGCACACACACACGCACACGCACACACATACGCACACACGTGCGCACACACACACACACACACACACACACACACACACACACACACACACACACACACACACACACACACACACACACACACACACACACACTCATCGCAAAGGCGGGGGCCAGGGAAAGCGGGGGAGGGTTGTATAAAATTCACACCCGCGATGACCAGGAAGGTAAAAGACAGCTGGCAGAATGTAAGCTAAGTCCTTTAGAGAGCGCGGAAGGGGGGGGGGGGGCGGGAGAGAAGGGGAGAAAAGGGGGGAGAAGGAGTGGAGACACTTTTAAGCAGCCAGACAACTTATAATAAAGTTTAGCGGGCATTTAACATTACCGGTCAGTTTTCCTTGGTTCTGAAAACTCCAATGAGTCAATTAAAATGCCCGGTCAGCAAAGGAGAATGCCTACGGCTACCTCTTCTGCCCAGTGACCCGGTACAGCAGGCAGTGAAGAAAGCTAAGGGAATGGCCTTCATAACAAGAGGATTTCAGTATAGGAGTAAAGAGCTTCTTCTGCAGTTGTATAGGGCTCCGGTAAGACCACATCTGGAGTATTGTGTACAGTTTTAGTTTCCTAATTTGAGGAAGAACATCCTTGTGATTGAGGCAGTGCAGCATACGTTCACGAGATTGATCCCTGGAATGGCGGGACTGTCATATGAGGAAAGATTGAAAAGACTAGGCTTGTATTCAATGGAGTTTAGAAGGATGAGGGGATATCTTATAGAAACATATAAAATTATAAAAGGTCTGGCAAGCTAGAAACAGGAAAAATGTTCCCAATGTTGGGCGAGTCCAGAACCAGGGGCCACAGTCTTAGAATAAAGGGGGGGGCCATTTAAGACTGAGGTGAGAATAAACTTTTTCACCCAGAAAGTTGTGAATTTGTGGAATTCCCTGCCACAGTGGGCAGTGGAGGCCAAATCACTGGATGGATTTAAGAGAGAGTTAGATTGAGCTCTAGGGGCAAGTGGAAGCAAGGGATATGGGGAGAAGGCAGGCACGGGTTATTGATTGGGGACGTGATCAACGCCATGATCACAATGAATGGCGGTGCTGGCTCGAAGGGCCGAATGGCCTCCTCCTGCACCTATTTTCTTTGTTTCCATGTTTCTATGTTTCTAAACTCGCAAATTAGGTCACCGCAGTGGGACAGGCCCTGAACACTTTACTCATCTCGATAGGTCTTTTTAAACACTGAGCGAGGTTATCCAGTATGTGTTTTAGTCTGTTGGTCTCGCTGTCATTTCCCAGAAAGGCTGTCTCCATCTCCCCCCAAGTGGTATTTTGCCGTATATGTACCCTCAGAGTGTCGGGCTGTCCATCCACTCCCGCACGAGGGGTTAACATTGTTCTCATGGGCATCACTCTCTGTGTTCCTGATCAAATGTTAAAGTTCCACAGTCAACCAGACACAATCAAGTAAAGCAAAAACTCCTTTCGCTAGTTGGAGTTGGCAGTAGCTGTGAGATGATTGATTACATTGAGTTAATACTCATTGAAACAAATTAAAGACAGTGTAGTTATTGCATTATCTTATCAGTACATTGCAGTAGCCATGACCATATATGGTAAAACTAAAAGCTTTATGGCCTATTAGGATATTAGGAAAAGCTTAGAAAAGCTACGCTCATATCAGGCTTATCCAATAAAGAGCTATTACTGATCTCTACAATTTCACGCTGCTCTACAAGTGGCACAGCCTCCTTCGTTTAGCCTTGAGCAACTGCATGCTTTCTACAGTAAGATTCCATTTTATTATCTATATAATTAAAAGTCTCATCTTGACCACTTCCTGTTTGCACTGTTTTATGATTTTAGAAAAAACGCAATCACATATGGCTGTGATTATTTGGCCATCTTACTCAGAGTCCTCCTATGCTGTGCAGGCCCCCGAGGATTTTTCTCATAGATGAAAAATAAAAGACTTATTCGTGTTTAAAAAATCTTGAGATTCTCTCTCCTGGCAATCACGGCCATGAAGGCAATGCCCCTTCTGGTGGGAGGGGGAGGGACTATAAAACCCAGAAGTGTGGGCGTGGCTCAGTCTGTCTGCAAGATGGCGAGGGAGAAGTCACGACTCGCTGTATGAGGTGGGAAACTACAGAACACTGTGAGTATGCAATATACTTGAATAAATGATCTGTTAGCCCTTTATGAAAATGAAATGAGTTGTTTGGCCTGCCCTGTGCTTGAAACTGCAATGGCAATGGAAATGAAGTGAAAATGCGGTGTGCTGTTTGGCTTGAGCCTGCCCTGTGCTTGAAAGTGCAATGACAATGGAAATGAAGTGAAAATGCAATCAGCTGTTTGGCTTGGCCTGCCCTGTGCTTGAAACTGCAATGGCAATGGAAGTGAAATGAAAATGCAATGAGCTATTCGGCCTGCCCTGTGCTTGAAACTGCAATGCAATCCGAAATGAAATTAAATGAGTTGTTTGGCCTGACTGAAACCACTAATTTCGGCACACAAGGGTCCTATTATCCGAGAAAGCAGTCCCTTTTGCCCAAAATGCCAGTATTAACCCAGGAAGAGCATTTTGGCCCAAAAGGCCCGTGCCAGGCCAGGAAAAGTCCTGAAAAAGTGCCTTACACTGAGATTTCAACAATTTTTTTAAAGTCCCTTTGGCCCATCTGACCTGTACTAGCCCAAGAGTCCCTTTGGCCCATCCGTAAATATTCCCCCTGCAAGTATTAAACCACACCCCAGTATTTTTCTTCCTCCCTTCATTTGCTCCCTGTGAAATATAGGCCAGGATAGACTTTCCTCCTTCATTGCTGTCATCTGCAGAAAAAGACGAAAAATGTTTAAAATTGATTCTCCACCCTCCCCCCCCCTTCTCTCTCACAGAGTCTCACACCTGTTTTGGTTTAAGGTGAAGGGGGAAGATTTAATAGGAACTTGAGGGCAACATTCTTTTACACAAAGTATGGTGGCTATACAGAAGGAGATGGTGCAGGAGGTAGTTGAGGTAGGTACTTTTGCAACATTTAAGAAACATTTGGCCAGGTGCATGGATAGGATAGGTTCAGAGGGATATGAGCCAAATGCAGGCAGGAGGGACATGCAGATGGAACATGTTGGTCGGCATTGGCAAGTGGGCCGAAGGGCCTGTTTTCATGCTGTATTACTCTATAATGTAGGTCACCATGGACTTGTTGAGCCAAAGGGCATGTCTCCATTTAAATTTGGGTTTTAAGATGGACAGTGATTTTAAATTAGATCGTCAAATAGGCACGGTAGTTAAGTCCAGCTTCTTGCATTTAAGGCAGCTGGCAAAGGTGAAGCCCATTCTTGAATGGCAGCATTTTGAAACAGTTATCCATGCCTTCATCACGTCTAGGCTGGATTACTGTAACGCACTTTATTTTGGAGTTAGCCAATCTTCCCTTGCACGTCTCCAGTTGGTTCAGAATGCTGCTGCTCGCCTTTTAACTGGAACACGTAAGAGGGAGCACATAACGCCTATTCTGGCCTCCCTCCACTGGCTCCCGGTGCACTTTAGAGTTCATTTTAAATTTATTTTATTTGTTTTTAAATCTTTAAATGGTCTCGCCCCGCCTTACCTCTCTGAGCTGCTTCATCCCTACGCTCCTGCTCGGTGCCTCAGGTCAGCTGATCAGCTGCTCCTGGAGGTACCGAGGTCTAAGCGGAAGCTCAGAGGGGATAGAGCCTTCTCTGTTGCTGCTCCGACATTATGGAACACACTACCTTTGCACATCAGACAGGCCCCTTCACTGTCCATCTTCAAAACTAGTCTTAAAACCCTTTTCTATTCCTTGGCTTTCGACCCTGCATGAGACCTGTTTTAGTGTTTCTATTGTTTTTTATTGTTTTTACAGTCTTTTAATGTTTTTATTGTTTTGTTTTATGTTTATGATTAGTCATGTTGCCCAATATGCAACACTTTGTTGCAACAGTGGTTGTTTTTAAAGTGAACTTTTTAAATAAAGTTCAGTTCAGTCCATGCCCACAGAAAGAACTGAAAATCATAAGATGCTGCGTCTGACTCCTCAAGGTGTCACAGAATGTCTCTGCGTTGTTCTTCCCAGAAAGCCTCTCACTCAATCTGGTAATTATTTTGTTTCTTTATATTGCCCAATATTCAACGACTGGTATTTGTTTTTTTGTTTTTTTTTTGTTTTTTTTTGTTTTTAAATCATTTTTATTAGAAGTACGGTAAGTTACAATAATACACAACACATATGTCTCAATACATTTTTTGTACCGCGTCATTTTTTGAGCCTTAAGAAAAAGATAGAAGTAAAGGAAGTAAGGAAAGTGCGCAAGAGTCGTGAAGGTGCAAGAGAGTGTTGAGAAAAGAAAGCCCCTTAGAAAAGAAGTTAGAGAAGGAAGTAAAGAAAGAAAGTAGACCCTAGAAAAGAAGGAAAAAGAAAGGAGAAACAATCGCTCTATTATAACATTAAACTCCGCAGAAAGGGGACTACCAACCAAGTCCGTTTTTGTTGTTTTGTTGCCAGATCCAGGTACCATTTATTTATTTATTTATTTTTAAAATCACTATTGCACCTCATGCTTGTAATAGTTCCAAAAACGTACACCACGTCTTTTGGAATTGGTCTGCTTTGCCTGCTAAGAGGAATCTCATCTCTTCCAGATGTAGTGTTTCAAACATATTTGATATCCACATTTTTATTGTTGGTGTGGGTGCATTTTTCCAGAATTTAAGTATGAGCTTTTTTCCCCATTATTAGCCCGTAATTGAGTAAATTCTTCTGAAACACGTTTAGTTCAGGGTTACCTTCCGATATTCCAAAAATGATCCATTCTGGTTTTGGTACCAGTTTTATTTTGATTAATTTTGTAAAGATATCAAATATTTCATACCAGAATTTTTGGATTTTTGTACAAAAAACAAAAGAATGCGCTATGGTAGCTTCTTGACACAGACATTTATCACAGATGGGTGAGACATTAGGGAAGAATTTATTTATTTTAGTTTTTGAATAATATAGTCTATGTAATGTTTTGAATTGGATGAGAGTATGTCGTACGTTGATCGAACATTTATGCACCTGTAGTAAGTGATTATCCCAGCTCTCTTTTGAAATTTTTATAGCTAATTCTTGTTCCCAGTCTCTTCTAATTCCATCAGTTGTGGGTATTTCTATGTTTAAGATGATGTTATATAGGTACGATATTAGATTAGCTGATTCCGCCTTTGTCTTCATTGCTTCATCCAGTAAGTCGGTAGGCATATTATAACCATATAACCATATAATAATTACAGCACGGAAACAGGCCATCTCGGCCCTACAAGTCCGTGCCGAACAACCTTTTTCCCTTAGTCCCACCTGCCTGCACTCATACCATAACCCTCCATTCCCTTCTCATCCATATGCCTATCCAATTTATTTTTAAATGATACCAACGAACCTGCCGCCACCACTTCCACTGGAAGCTCATTCCACACCGCTACCACTCTCTGAGTAAAGAAGTTCCCCCTCATGTTACCCCTAAACTTCTGTCCCTTAAATCTGAAGTCATGTCCGCTTGTTTGAATCTTCCCTATTCTCAAAGGGAAAAGCTTGATCACATCAACTCTGTCTATCCCTCTCATCATTTTAAAGACCTCTATCAAGTCCCCCCTTAACCATCTACGCTCCAGAGAATAAAGACCTAACTTATTCAACCTATCTCTGTAACTTAGTTGTTGAAACCCAGGCAACATTCTAGTAAATCTCCTCTGTACTCTCTCTATTTTGTTGACATCCTTCCTATAATTGGGCGACCAAAATTGTACACCATACTCCAGATTTGGTCTCACCAATGCCTTGTACAATTTTAACATTACATCCCAGCTTCTATACTCAATGCTCTGATTTATAAAGGCTAGCATACCAAAAGCTTTCTTTACCACCCTATCTATATGAGATTCCACCTTCAAGGAACTATGCACGGTTATTCCCAGATCCCTCTGTTCAACTGTATTCTTCAATTCCCTACCATTTATCATGTACGTCCTATTTTGATTTGTCCTGCCAAGGTGTAACACCTCACATTTATCAGCATTAAACTCCATCTGCCATCTTTCAGCCCATTTTTCCAAATGGCCTAAATCACTCTGTAGACTTTGGAAATCCTCTTCATTATCCACAACACCCCCTATCTTGGTATCATCTGCATACTTACTAATCCAATTTACCACCCCTTCATCCAGATCATTGATGTACATGACAAACAACAAAGGACCCAACACAGATCCCTGAGGCACCCCACTAGTCACCTGCCTACAACCCGAAAAACAGCCATCCACCATTACCCTCTGGCTTCTCCCATTCAGCCACTGCTGAATCCATCTTGCTATTCCTGCATTTATACCCAACAGTTTAACCTTCTTAACCAACGTTCCATGAGGAACCTTCTCAAAGGCCTTACTAAAGTCCATATAGACAACATCCACTGCTTTACCCTCGTCAATTTCCCTAGTAACCTCAGGCACAAATCCATGATAGTCTTTTGTATATTTTTTCAGATAATCACGAATTTGAAGATATTTAAAATATTGATTATTTTTCAAATTATATTTCAGTTGTAGTTGTTGAAATGATAGTAATTTTCCCAATTCATTCAGATCTTCGAGCGTTTTGATTCCCATTCTTTCCCATTGTACAAATGATTTGTCTATAATTAATGGTTTAAACGATGGATTATTAACTATTGGTATTAAAAGAGATAGGTTTCTTAATTTTAGATTCTGTTTTATTTGTTTCCATGTTCTAATTGTGCTAAGTATAATTGGATTTTTATTATAATTTTTGTTATTCAGATGTATTGGTGAGAGGAGAGTCGCTCCTATATCACACGGAGAGCAGTCCTTTCTTTCCATTACAATCCAGTCCACCTGCTGGGCAGAATTGTCCAGCAGTTGAATCATATTTTTAATATTTACTGCCCAGTTATAATACATAAAATTAGAGAGCGCTAGACCCCCCAACTCTTTTCGTTTATTAAGGTGTGCTCTTTGTATTCTATGGGATTTATAATCCCATATAAAATTTGTAATGTCTGAGTCCAATTTTTTGAAAACCTTTTTTGGGAGATATATAGGTATTGATTGAAATAGGTATAGGATTTGTGGTAAAAATATCATTTTTATAGCGTTTATTCTGCCTATTAGGGACATCGGAAGTGTTTTCCAGAATTTAATCAAATTATTTAGTTTCTTAAGTAAGGGATTATAATTGGCTTTAAACATATCATGGTAGTTTCTAGTAATTTCAATTCCCAAATATTTGAATTTTTCTGTGGCTATTTTAAAGGGGAATTTCCTGAGGTGTGTTGAGTCTTTTAGTTTTATCGACATAATTTCACTTTTGTTCCAATTTATTCTATATCCTGAGAAGGATCCAAAGTCCTCAATTAAATTTAATATGTTTAGTATACTAATTTGTGGTTTTGTGATGTACAATAGTACATCATCGACGTATAAGGATATTTTGTTATTTGAATATTTTGTATTATAACCATAAATATCCGGGTGTGTTCTTATTTTTTCAGCAAGGGGTTCAATTACCAGAGCAAATAACAGCGGTGATAGTGAACATCCTTGTCTATTGCCCCTTGATAGTTCAAATTTCGAGGATAGTATATTATTAGTTAGTATTCTAGCCGTAGGTTTGTTATATAATAGTTTTATCCATGCGATGAAGTTCTCTCCCAATTGGAATTTTTGCAATACTTTAATCATATAATCCCATTCTACTTGATCAAACGCTTTTTCTGCGTCCAGTGAGATGATAGATAACTCTTGGTCATGAGATTTATGTGAGTGCATTATGTTAAGCAAGCGTCTCAAATTATTGAATGAGTGTCTCTTAGGTATAAATCCTGTTTGATCCTCATTTATTAGTCTACTAACATACCTGCTTAGTCTTCTGGCTAGTGTTTTCGCTATTATTTTTTGATCCGTATTTAACAAAGCAATATGATCCTGGTTCTTCTATATTTTTATCTTTTTTAAGTATTAATGTGATCGTTGATTCTGCTAATGTTTCAGGTAAGCTTTGCTCTTTAAAAGCATATGTATACATTTTCTGTAATCGTGGGGTAACTATGTCGTAAAAGGCTTTATAAAATTCATTACTGAATCCGTCTGGTCCTGGTGTTTTTCCGTGCTTTAGTGTGTTTATTGTGTCTTCTATCTCCTTAGAAGTAATTTGTGCTCCCAGTTCCTCTTGTTCCCTCAATTCTAATTGTGGGAGGTTACAATTTTCCAGAAATTCTGAAACTTTATTATTGTCTATTGACGTTTTAGATGTGTATAGATTCTGGTAAAATTGAGCAAATCTTTTATTGATATCCTTGGGTAGTGTTAATAATTCCCCTCTATCTGATTTAATCTTTAGTATTGCATTCTCTTTTTCCCGTTTTTCATTTGACGTGCTAGAAGTTTGTGGGGTTTATCCCCGAATTCGAAGTGTTCTTGTTTTGTAATTTGAAATAGTGTTATAACTTTCTCTGACAATAATTTATTTAGCTTGAATTTCAATAGTAGAATTTTATGATGTTTATCCATAGTTGGATCTTTAGCATTATCTGTATCTAATTGTTTTATTTGTTCTTCTAAATGTCTTTGTTCATTCTTATTCTTTTTATTTTGAAAAGCTTGAAATGAAATAATGACTCCTCTAATAAATGCTTTGAAGGATTCCCATAATAGCGTGGGGGATATATCTGGTGTATCATTTATCTAAAAAAATAGGTCCATCTGTGTTTTTAGATATATACTCCCTTGTGGGTCTTTTAAAATTTGCGAGTTAAACCTCCAGAACGATTTATTCATAGACATTCCTTCTAATTTTAAAACAAAAGTTAATGGACATTGGTCTGAGATCGCATTAATGTGGTATTTAGGGTTCATAGTATGCGGAATTAATTTTGTATCCACTAGGAAATAGTCTATACGTGAGTATGTTTTGTGTACCGTTGAATAAAACGAATAATCCCTTCCCGTCGGGTTTGCAATCCTCCACACATCTACTATATTTGTGTTTTCCATATATGTATGTAAAAGTTCACTGGTTTTAGATTTCATATTACCTTTTTGTTTTTGCATCGATTTATCTAGATAAGGGTCTAAAACACAGTTAAAGTCTCCTCCAATTATAACATTTTGATAATTAGATTCTGCAATTATATTCAGAATTTTGTTGAAAAATTGAGGGTTATCAAAATTGGGCGCATATATGTTTACCAACGTAATTGGCGTAGTATTGATCTCTCCTGATACTATAAGGTATCTCCCTTCCTTATCTGATATAATATTCTTTGATTTAAATGGAATTCCTTTACGAATAATGATTGCAGTACCTCTAGATTTGGAAGTGAATGAAGAGTGAAATGTTTGGCCTATCCAGTTCGCCCTCAGTCTCGTCTGATCTTGATGTTTAAGATGCGTTTCTTGTAGAAACGAAATGTCCGTGTTGTATGATTTCAACTGAGCTAGTATCTTGCCCCTTTTAATAGGTTCATTAATACCCTTTATATTCCAACTACATAATGTGATTCCTCCCATTTTCTTTTGATTGTCGTCATGCATTTTTTTCAATTTTAATGACCTTATTTATTGCGGTGCATCCATACCTCAGGACTCTGGTTATTTGGGGGGCGTTTATATTATAGACTTCTTTGGTAGTTCCCCTCTGCGATTGTCCTTGACAAAAAAACACATAGATGTGACATATTGTGATTAAAAAAAAAAAAAAGATCAAGTAGTTTTACAGTGTCTGAGTTTTCGACACCGTAGTGAGTGTCCCATTCGTCTGTGGGATTCGACATCGATACAGCTTCCGGCGTAGATGTTATGAGGTTAGCCTCGCTGCCTTTATTACCCTAAACCTAGGGGGTCGGTACCATTTCCAAATCAGTTCTATTTCACCCAGTTGCAGTATATATATATGTTTCATTCCGACTTATCAAATCTAATCATATATTCAATTACATATATTCCTCACTCTTTATCTATTAACTATTTATAATTGGTTTTAGCTTTGTTAATAGTGAGCTGTTCGTTGAAAGGGTTAACCAGAGTCAGGCTCCTGGAATTATGCCAGGTGCCTGAGTCTCCTCCCCTCCCCACTTGGGCTGCGGAACACATGTGATTACAGTGTTGACTGCGTTATATAGCAGGCAACGCATTTTTATCAGTTTCCATTACTGTTTCTATATTAGTAGTGTTAGTTATTAATTATTATTAATTCACTATATTTTGTAAAACTATGTAAGCCTTGTAATGTTTTCCACTTTCAGCTCAGCAGATCATCACTCCCATGTTTATCAGTCTTTCCTCGTTTGAACACAAAGTGTCCTTGAGTTAGATTCCACAATGTTCGAGGGGAGATAATAATGTCTAGACACGTCTCGTGGAAAATCTGTTGCGTTTAATAATTTTTAAAGATTGGTGTTATTTCATTTTTCTTCTAATATTCTCGTTGGGGGAATAAGCAAATTAGTTTGTTTATAACGTCTTGGTGGCGTGATTAATCTTCTTTTGTTCCTGCCCTGGCCACGATTTCTGGAGCATATTTAAGAGATTCTACCGAATTAGTGAATGTTTTTGAAACTCCCTTGAAAGTAATACGCATCCTGGCCGGATAAAACACTCCGCATATGACATCCTTGACACCGTAAAGAGCTTCTCTTGTCTGTGAGAACTTTCTTCTCTTTTGCACAATCTCGTAAGGGTAGTCCCGTAGGAGTTTAATAGAATCATTTCTGTACATCATCTTCTCTCCGTGTTTAATTTTTTTTATCAGCTCTTCCACTGTTGAGATATGCGGAAGTTTGACTATGATCTGTCGTGGATAGGCTTGGTCTCCTTGAGATCTTGGTTTAAATCTGGGTTGTCGATGTGCTACTTCAATTACAGGTGCCTCAGGTAGCTTGAGTACATGTTTGATTAGATTGGCAGTGAACTCACAAGCATTGTCCCCCTCAGCTCCCTCTTTTACTCCACGTATTCGTATATTTTGACGTCTTGAGCGAGCTTCTAGGTCAACACATTTATCAGAGACTTTTGTAAGTTGGCTCTTGAGGCTGTCAAATTCTAACTTCATCGCCTGCATATCTCCGGCCATCTCTTCCACAACAACTTCCATATCTTTCACTGCAGTTACATTTGCGGAAACAGTTTCATGCACAGCCTCAAACTTCTTTGTGTACTCTTCCTCCACCTTATTAATTCTCCCCGTTAGTTCTTCGTGCACATCCTCAACTCTTTTTTGCAGAGCACCAATGCCCGCAAGAATTTTTTCATTACCGGCATTAATGGATTGCATGTTTTCCATCAAGTTTAAGTTTCCGGCTGCATTGTCATTTTTTAAATCTCTTACCGAGTTCTTTATCTCCTCCATTTCGGTTTTCTCTTTTGTAGCCGTCTCAGTCTTAGATCATGTAGCCATTCCAGAGACCCCTCCAGAGGTCAGTTCTGCAGTTTCTTGATGTTTCTGAGTCTTCAGCAGGTGTTTTGTAACTCTCCTCTGTGGGCTCTGACCTGGAGACGTGTTTTTCATTTAAAATGCCTTTCCCACCATTAAATTCACGGCGCTTACTGATGACGTCATCAGCACAGCGACCCGAGGCTCCGGTAAGTTTTTAAAAATGGTCCCGACCTCCAGACCCGATTTTAACGCGTAAAAACGCGATTTTTTCAGCGGAGCTAGAAAATTTGCGACTGCTAGCAGAGCATCGCGCCACCGGAAGTGACGACGACGGCGACTGGTATTTGTGCCTCTGAATTGAAACATCTGCTATTCTTGTTTTGCAAACTGCACCCAACAAACCGAACAAGCATGATAACAGGAGTGGCCAGTGATGGGAGGAATGAGCCCATTTGATCTTCAATGGACTTGAAAGTTCAATTTAGTTTACTTTAGAGATACAGCGCGAAAACAGGCCCTCCGGCCCACCGCATCCACGCCGACCAATGGTCACCGCACATTAACACTATCCTACACACACTAGGGACAGTTTTACATTCACACCAAGCCAATTAACCCACAAATCTCTATGCCTTAGGAGCATGGGAGGAAACTGAAGATCTCAGGGAAAACCCACGCAGGTCACGGGGAGAACATACAAATTCCATACAGATAAGTGCCCATCGTCAGGATCGAACCCGGGTCGCTGGGAATGTAATGAAGTGATTCTATCGCTGGGTCATTCTGTCGCCCAAGTTGTAAATAATTGTTTAGAATTTATCGCACAGGAAAGTCCAAAATCAGAGCCATACCCTGTGCCAATCCCTGCTTGCTGCTATCACTCTTCCTGTCCTAAATTATTACCCTCATTGATGGGCACTGGACTGTGAACCTGGGAACAGTCGGGATTGAACCCAGCCTGTTCGGCAGCAACTCCTGCACCAGTTTCTCAGCAAGCGGGGCCAAGCCCACCAGCCGTAGACTGAGGAGTCTCCCAACAAGGGCAGAGGACCTGCTTTATCAGCCCTGCTCGCCCATCTCGGACTCCGAACTCGGGCCACGAGCCACTGGCACGATGGGACCGGCAGCGCTGAGAGTGAGCTGGGACCCCGGCGCTGTAGTCTCAAGTAAAGTAGTAAAAACAAACAATAAAGGGCACAATGAGTTGGAGTAAAGGGCCTGTCCCACTTGGGCGACCTAATTGGCGAGTTTAGAAGAGTTTTTAAAAATGACATGTTGAAGACCTCCTTTGACCTCCTTTGACTATGTTGAAGACTAGCTTCGACTAGCTACGACTAGCTAGACTAACCTTGGGAAAATTGGACACCGAATAGCGGAGTGAATACAACCTCCTTCAATCTCCTACGACCTCCCTTCAACCTCCCTTCGACTATGATGAAGACTATCTACGACTACCTTCGACTACCCTCGATTACCTACGACTAACATGCCGACCTACTACGACTAAACCTTCATGTAAAAAAAGTGTTGATTTTTTCCATGGCGACCTTTTTTTACTCGCAGGCATTTTTTAACATATTGAAAAAAACGCCTTGACCTAGCTGAGGCATCGAGTACGCGGAGACCACTCTCGAGCATGAAGGAGAGTTCCGAAGACCTCCTACGACCTTGTGTCGACCATGCTGCGAGTATGAGTCGATGGCAAACTCGCCAGAACTCGCAGTTTAGGTTGCCCAAGTGGGACAGGCCCTTAACTCAGCAGGTCAGACAGCATCTCTGGAGAACATTGATAAGTGATGTTTCGGGTTGAGACGCTTCTCCAAACTCTCAGTCCGGAACAGGGCCTGGAAACCAGGTGAGTTGATGGCCCCAACCTGCTGGTGGCGAGGGAGAGGCGGAGTCAATGGCCGCGGCCAGTGGGATGGAAGCAGGTGAGGGACGGCGGCTGCTGTGATGGATTTTTTTTAACAAAAATAATTTAAATCAATTATTTACAAGAATAATATTTACAATACGAAACAATACCCGCCTCCATAACACAAAGTAAACAAATATTCTTAAATATGAATATACTAAAAATTAATATGTAATGGCAAAGATTTAAAGATCGTATGGATAAATTACAACAATTGTTCATCCCTGTCTGGCGTAAAAAAACAGGGGCAGCGGCTTGACCTTATGTAAACAGTTTTAGAGATAGAGCACAGAAACAGGCCCTTCGGCCCAACGAGTGTGCACCGACCAGCGATCCTCGCACATTAACACTACCCTACGCACAAAAGGGACAATTTACACTTATACAAGCCAATTTAGCTACAAACCAGTACGTCTTTGGAGTTTGGGAGAAAACCCGTAGTCGGGATCGAACCGGGGTCACCGACACAGGCAGCAACCGTACTGCTACGTCAGGAACCATGGTAACCATGGTGCTGTAAGACTGGGTGGCTAATGTTGTGCCTTCATTTATGAAGGGTTGCAAGAAAAAGCCTGGGAACCGTAGACCAGTAACCTAGGGCCCAGGAGCCGGATCCGGCCCGTATCCCGAAATCATCCGGCCCGCAGGCGTTTTTTCTTCCAATTAGTTTTCACAACCAGGGAACTGCATGATTTTCCCGGGGAAAGCAGGTGACCTGGGCGCTATGGCCAGTCCCAGGGCTCGCAGGCGACCTGGGAACTGCAGCTAGTCCTGGGGACACGAGGGATCTGGGAACTGCAGCTAGTCCTGGGGACACGAGGGATCTGGGAACTGCAGCTAGTCCTGGGGACACGAGGAATCTGGGAACTGCAGAAAACTAATTGAAAAACATGTGAAAACTAATGCGAAAAACACACTCGTTTTATATATTATTAGTTTGTATTATTACTAATGCATGTATTATTAGTATGTGTTATTACTAATTACTAATTTAGTTAGAATGTATTAATATTACCTCCATTTATTAAACTTGGCGATAGATTTGGCCCGACATACGCTCACAGACATGGTCCTGGCCCTTATGCAGAACAAGGTTGCCGACCCCTGGCCTAAGGAATGATTAGTAAGTTTACAGATTACATCGGTGGTATTGCAGATAACAAAAATGGTTATCAGCAGGGTGGAAATCTCTATCAAAACATGGGGGGGGGGGGGACACAATTTTTGGGGGACCACGAGCATGCGCACACACACGTGCGGGGCTTCGTCTGTGGGCCCTGTCGTCGGTAACATCGGGAGCTGACCTCGTTGGTGACCGACTCCGAACTCCAGCAGCAGCAGCTTCGTCCGCCCCGAATCGTGGGGCTTGAATCGGCAGTTCACAGGGCCTTTCATCGCCCGGCGGGGGTTTCAACATCGGGAGCATCGAGGGGACATGTCCCCCCCACGCACCCCCCCCCCGGGATTTACGCCCATGCTTAATAGGGTAAGAGTGAGGTGTGAATTTTGGAAAGTCAAACTAGAGCAAAACCTTCACAGTGAATAGCAGGGCCGTGGGAGGAGTTGCTGAGTGGAGAGAACTAGGAGTACAGATTCCCTGAAAGTGGCATCACAGGGAGATGGTCTGATGAAGGGTCTCGACACGAAACATTACCTTTTCCTTTTCTCCAGATATGCCTCCTGACCCGCTCAGTTACTCCAGCATTTTGTGTCTATCACAGGTAGATAGGGTGGCAACAAAAGCTTTTGGTGCATTGTGCGGTGGTGTGTGGCGGGTTTGGGAGCGTTGTTGGGGAGGGGTTTGTAGGGGGATGGGGTTGTGGGCGGGGGGGAGATTGTGGGGGAGAGGGGGCATGTGGGCGGGGGAGAGGGGGGAGAGAGCTCGGTGAGAGTGAAGAGATGTCTGTATTTGGCACAAGAGAGACTATACGTTAGGAGCCCCTGGGATCCAAAGCAAATTGGGTTGGTAATAGGAGACAAAGGGCGACATTGGGCAGCTGTTTTGTGATTGATACCAGTGACCGGCCACAGGGACTGGCGCTGGGATACTGAACGTTTGCCTCGATACAATAATGACCTAATCTTTAATGTAGGAGACCTGATCAGATGATAGAAAAACTGGTGGGCTTTGTGTCAGGGTGGTCTCAGGCTGAAAAATATGGATCACGTTACGATAGAACTTTACGGTAAATCTTTATTTATCCCAGGAGTTGAGATTGTTCTGCCATCAGTCAAAAAAACACAAAATATATGAAGCATGGAATTAAAATGACAAGTGGCAAGATTTGGGGATGTGCAAAGATTGGGGGGGGGGGGTGTCAGTCTCAGTCTACTCCACGACAAAAGGGTAGGAGTTGTACAGTTTGATATCGCTAGAATTTAGAAGATTGAGGGGAGCCCACAACCCCATCCCCCTACAAACTAGACAGGTTCACCAGACTGATTCCTGGGATGTCAGGACTGTCTTATGAAGAAAGACTGGATAGACTTGGTTTATACTCTTTAGAATTTAGGAGATTGAGAGGGGATCTTATAGAAACTTACAAAATTCTTAAGGGGTTGGACAGGCTAGATGCAGGAAGATTGCTCCCGATGTTGGGGAAGTCCAGGACAAGGGGTCACAGCTTAAGGATAAGGGGGAAATCCTTTAAAACCGAGATGAGAAGAACTTTTTTCACACAGAGAGTGGTGAATCTCTGGAACTCCCTGCCACAGAGGGTAGTCGAGGCCAGTTCATTGGCTATATTTAAGAGGGAGTTAGATGTGGCCCTTGTGGCTAAGGGGATCAGAGGGTATGGAGAGAAGGCAGGTACGGGATACTGAGTTGGATGATCAGCCATGATCATATTGAATGGCGGTGCAGGCTCGAAGGGCCGAATGGCCTACTCCTGCACCTAATTTCTATGTTTCTATGTTTCTATGTTTCTCTCCCCTCACTGATGCAGCCCACAATTGCTGGGTCATCTGAAAACGTCTGCAGGTGGCAAGAGAACGTGTTATATCTGGTCCAAGGTATAGATGGTGAACAGGAATGGAGACAAGGAGAGTCCCCTTTAGGGCCCCTGTGTTGCACACTACCATGTCCGAGCAGTTCTGTAGCCAGTTGGTAAAATTGCGACACAAGAAAGATTGCAGATACTAAAAACCAAAAGTAGAATGCTGGAGGAACTCAGTGGGACAGTCAGCATCATGGTGGCAGAAGGGGAGTCAATGTTTTGGGTCCAGATGAAGAGTCCAATCCAGATGATGGTATCGACCCAAATTGTCACTTTGCCCCCACAGATGCTGCCTGGCCAACTGAATTTCGGCAGCATTCTGTTGTTTTTGGATCAGTTGTTAAACTGGGCAGAACAATGGCAGATGGAGTTTAATCCTAAAAAATGCCAGTTGATGTGCCTTGGGAGATCAAATACGGGTAAGTCACACAGAATGAAAAGTAGGCCCCTGGAATATATTGAGGAGCCGAGGAACTACAGAGTACATGTCCAAGTAAAAGTGAATGCAGCAGGACAGGTAGACAGAATGGCAAAGTAGGTCTACGGAATGCTGGTCCTTAATAGCCAGAGCACAGACTATAAGGATGGAAACATTTCTGCCAAAATTCCAAATGAAATACTACGTGAAGAGGGGTGGGACTGGCAGACAAGTGATGAATGGTGGACTGGAAAAGGAGCTTCATGTAGGGTGTAGAAGCTGCACAGGATGATCCCACGTGATAGGATTGATTGTTTGACACTTTATTGTCACAAGTACCTGGTCCAGTGAAATTCTTTGTTTTGTCTACAATACAAAATATACATAGAGTCGCCACCTAAAGGGTGCTGACAAAGTTACAAAACTATTCAATACAGACAAAAATGCTGGAGAAACTCAGCGGGTGAAGCAGCATCTATGGAGCGAAGGAAATAGGCGACGTTTCGGGTCGAGACCCTTCTTCAGACGGGTGGGGGGGGGGTGGTAAGAAGCAAGGAAGAGGCAGAGACAGTGGGCTGTGGGAGAGCTGGGAAGGGGAGGGGAAGGAAGGAGAAAGCAGGGACTACCTAGAATTGTAGAAGGCAATGTTCATACTCCTAGGGTGTAAACTACCCAAGCAAAATATGAGGTGGTTCTCCTCCAATTTACAGTGGGCCTCACTCTCGCATGGGTTTCTACAAGATCTTTGAGTTCCTCCCACATTCCCCAGATGTACTGGTTTGTAGGTTAATTGGCTTGGTGTAAATTTAAATGTAAATTGTCCCTAGTGTGTGTAGGGTAGTGTTAATGTGCGGCAATCACTGGTCAGTGTGGAGTCGGTGGGCTGCAGGAAATGTTTCTACGCTGAGGTCTAAACTAAACTAAACTAAACATGTGATAGACACAAAAAGCTGGAGTATCTCAGCGGGAGAGGCAGCATCTCTTGAGAAAAGGAATGGGTCCTAAACTAAACATATGATGAGTGTTTGTACTTGCTGAAGTTTAGAAGGATGAGGGGGTACCTCATTGAAACTTACCAAATAATGAAAGGCACAGATGGAGTAAATGTAGAGAGAATGTTTCCATTAGATAGAGAGTGTAGGAGCAGAGGCCATAGCCTCAAAATAAAAGAACGTACCTTTAGAAAGAAATGAGAGGGAATTTCTTTAACCAAAGGGTGATGAATCTGTGTAATCCATTGCCACAGATGGCTGTGGAGGCCACCAATTGATATTTTTACGGCAGAGATTGATAGATTCTTGATGAGTATAGGTGTCAGGTGTTATGGCAAGAAGGCAAGAGAATGGGGTTGAGAGAGAATTAACAGATTATCCATGAGTGAATGGCGGAGCGTGGACTGGCCTAATTCTGCGCATACAACCTATGAACTTATGCATGTACTGAGCTCTTGTCAGCACACATTTATAAACATCCCACTTTCTTGAAGTTCCTTTTCCTTCAAACAACGTACTCTAATCAACTTGAGCAAGACTTTTTCTCGTACCCACAAAGACAGCCTTACCCCAATTTAACAGTTAACCATGTGGGCCCTCTCTGTCCCTATCCATAACTATCTTAAACCTAATGGAACAATCGTCAGTGGTTTCAAAAGGCTCCTCCACGAACACTTCATTCACTTGCCCTTCCCAATATCCCAAGACTAGGTCAAGTGATGCCCTCTCCCATGTGGGACCCTTTACATATTACTGGAAAAAACTCTCCTGAACACTTTTGATAAATTACACATTGTCTAAACTATTCACACTATGATATTCCCAGTCAATAGTGGGAAAGTTAAAATCCCCTGCTATGACAATCTTATTTGATATGCAGCTATCTGTAATCTGGCATATTTCTTCTTCCTGTTGATTATTTGTGGGCCAGTAGTACACCCCCAGCAAGGCTACACCCATTTAGCCACACTCGATGAAGCATTTGTAATGTCACTTGTTAAAACTACCGTGAAAACCTCCTTAACCATTAACACAACCCCCCTCCTCTTTTACCCCCACCTCTGTCTCCTCTGAAGCACCTATACCCTAGAACATTGAGCTGCCAGTCCTGCCCCTCTCTTAAATAAATAAACCTATATTGTGACAAACATGCAAACATTTGAATAGTTAATTCACTTGGGGTTAGAGTCAGTATCTGACACCATTTTGCTAAGTATAATGGCAGTTTTACTAACATTCTCAGGGTCCAACTTTGATAGCCATAACTTCTCGTAGAATGTAGTGGAGATATTGTTCACGCACTCACCGAGCTCTGGAGATAGTAAGAATAAGTGGTCCAGTCGTTGAATCTTTGATTAATTGGTTTTTATTGGAGTAATACAAAACAATGATGTATTCCAGAACCTTCCATTCTTCATAGCTGTTCCAATCACATCAAAAACTTGCTCTAAGCCTGTAATCATGTCCATAACTCATAGCTCTCGGCTCAGCTCATGGCTCAGTTCATGCTCAGCTCATGGTGAAAACTGTTATTCATACAAGCCCACGAGGTAAACTGAAACTAAAATTAACGAGTCTGCGCCAGTCTCTTCAGATATAGACACATCCCTCTAAATATTAAATTCCACCTACAAAATTACCGACAGACAAAAAACTAAAGGTAACTAGACATGACTATAATATACTGTCTTAAGCTTAATGGCTCCTATATACCGGCCCCTAATTGTTCTACGTATATAACCAAGCAATTACCAATACACATTAAAAAGGAGCTATAAATGCTTAACATATATCAAACAAAATTGCTTCAACTTGGCAAAATAAAGTTTGCAATCCTTCATCGTCCAAAACTTGTTGTTTAAGAACATTTCTAACCATGCGGATCAACCCGCCATTTCCAAACACCGCCGTAATGAGACCCTGTAGGAGGATTAAAATTCCATTCTCTGGATTTTCTTCTCATTTAAGCTTTTAAGTGCTTCTCTCAATTCCCTTTCAGCTCCAACAAACTTCGTACCATTATCTGATCTTCATGTTGAAACTTGAGCTCAACGACAGATAAATCTCCGGAATGCGTGAATACAGGAGTGTGTCAAATGTAGATGCAACTTCAAGATGTACTGCACTGCTTGCCATGCAAGTGAAGTTTACACCATACCTTTTCACAAGACTTTGTCCTCTCTTAACCTCTGTAGGACCGAAGTACTCTACTCCTACATCTGTAAATGGAGGATTATCAGGTTGAATCCTCTCCAGAGGTAAGTCTGCCATCTTCTGTTCTCCAACTTTTCCCTGCTGTCGTCTGCAGACACATTTTTTAATTATCTTTCTTGCAGCACAATTAGCTTTGATAATCCAATATTTCTAACAAATTTGGTGCCAGTATGTGGTTCCTTTCTCCATGTCCAATCCGTTCATGAATATGTCGTAACAATAATGTTGAAATATGAAAATCCTTCGAGAGAATAATAGGATGCACATTGTCAGTCTATTCAGGCGACCACCTACTCTCAGAAGTCCTTCTTCCAATACCGGATCAAGCTTGTACAATTGACTGCCTCTTTTGACACCAGCTTCTAACGTCAATATCTCTTCTTTGTATCTTTGTCTTTGACAGAAAGAAATAATCTCGTTTTCTACTTTACAAAAATCACCAGGATGTAAACACTGTTCGCGATATAATGCCTTAAAGACTTTCATCTTCTTTTCAACTTTTCCTTTAGTTTTTCAGAATCTTCTTTAAAGATACCTTCAGCAATCTCTTTCCTTTTTCGAGCAAACAGCGATAACTTTCTTTTAGCTTTAAGAACCCAGGCCACCACAGTTGTTAACTTTTCCCATGATGAAAAATGGGTAATTAAGTCATTTGTTGTGTTCGATGAATCCTTAATGATAACATTCACTGTGATGTTTTGTTTAGTTTCTGGATCATTAGCAGAAATTTCATATCCCAGCACAAGCTTTGGCCATTCTCTGTCTGGCTTACTGAGAAACTCTGGTCCATTGATCCATCTCTTATTGCGTCAGAAGCGGTCTGCTGTTAATCCTCTAGAAGCTTCATCTGCAGGATTTTCCTTTGTGTTAACATATTTTCACTGTGATACATTAGTAGCTCTCCTTACATAAGAGATTCTGTTTGCTACAAATGTTAGACAACGCTTGTTCTCATTGTTAACGTATTTAAGCACCGTAGTACTATCGGTCCAGAAGATAGATTTCTCCAGGTGAAGCTGTAGTTCCTGTTGCAGCATTATGTCAACTTTAACAGCTAAGACTACAGCAGTAAGTTCCATTCTGGGAATTGTCATTTGTTTCATTGGTGCCACTCTGGCCTTTCCCATTAAGAATGCAACATGTACTTCATTGTTATAATTTTCCAATCTTAGATATGAAACAGTACCGTAGCCACTTTCACTTGCGTCTGAAAAGTGATGGAGCTGTGCATATCTGATTCGACCAAAGTTTGTAGGCTTAATGCACCAGTCCACTTTGAATTCTGATATCTTGTTGAGATCTGCTAACCATTCTGTTCATCGCTGAGAGGAAGTTTGCGTTATACTCTCATCCCATCCAAGTTTTTCCTTACAAAGATCCTGCAAAATCAACTTGGCTGGCAGTGCGAGAAATCCCAAAGGGTCGTAAACAGAACCAACCACGGATACAATACCCCTTCTAGTACATGGTCGCTCTTGAATCGAGATTCTGAACTGGATCACATCTGTTTCAACACACCAGCGCAATCCCAGTGTTCTTTCCATTGGAAGATTGTCTTTGTCCAAATCCAACTCCCTGGTCTCCTTGGCTCTGTCATCTAGTGGAATGCTTTCCAATGCAGCACAGCTGTTGCTGATCCACTTGGATAACATGAATCCTCCTTTATTACAAAGAGTAGTCAGATATTTCACCATTTGAATTGCTTCCTCATCCGTTGATATGGATTTTAAACAACCATTCATGTAGACGTTGTTCTTTATTGTGTTTGTCACTTCTTCTGGAAAGTGAGCTTTATTGTCCTTGGCGGTCTTCCATAATGCAAAATTTGCACATTTGGTGATGACACTGCTCCAAAGAGATGTACCTTCATCCGGTATTCAACAAGATTCAACGAGACGAACAAAAACATATTAATAAAAATAAAAGGATTTGTTCTACAAAATTTGGATTAATTCAAAAGGCCGCACGTAATGGCCTAGAAGGCCGCAGGTTCCCCACCCCTGGTTCAGACCCTGTAGTAGTTGATAGTTAAGTGATGGTCCTTTGAAGATAACCCTCAAGATCCCTTTCTTCGAGTGATACACCCCATGATGTGGAATATAATAATATAATAATAAACTTTATTTATAAAGCGCTTTAAACAACCGCAGTTGCCACAAAGTGCTGTACATGAGAACTCATGGACAAAACGTTATTACAAACCATTAAAAACCGTAAAACGAAGGACTAAAAACAGTAAAAATTAAAAGACATTAAAAGCACTAAGAACAGGAGCAATGTCTCAGCCAGTGTCGAAAGCCAGAGAATAAAAATGAGTTTTTAGGGAGGATTTGAAGATGGACAGTGAGGGGGCCTGTCTGATGTGCAATGGCAAGGTGTTCCAAAGTGCCGGAGCAGCAACAGAAAAGGCTCTATCCCCTCTGAGCTTCCGCTTAGACCTCGGTACCTCAAGGAGCTGCTGATCAGCTGACCTGAGGCACCGGGCAGGAGCATATAGGTGGAGCAGCTCAGAGAGGTAAGGGGGGACGAGCCCATTCAACGATTTGAAAACAAATAAAATAATTTTAAAATGAACTCGAAAGTGCACTGGGAGCCAGTGAAGGGAGGCCAACATTGGCGTAATGTGCTCCCTCTTTCGAGTTCCGGTTAAAAGGCGAGCGGCAGCATTTTGAACCAGCTGGAGACGAGCCAATGAAGCTCGTGCGACTCCAGAGTAGAGTGCGTTACAGTAATCCAGCCTCGATGTAATAAAGGCATGGATTACTGTTTCAAAATGCTGCCGCTCGAGGATGGGCTTCACCTTTGCCAGCTTCCTTAGGTGAAAGAAGCTGGACTTAACCACCGCGCCTATTTGTTTATCTAGTTTAAAATCACCGTCCATCCTAAAACCCAGGTTTAAAACTGTTGGCTTTACGGACAATGCCATTGGACCCAAGTCAACAAAGGGAGGTTCACGGCAGCCATTGGGGCCAAACAAAATCACCTGTCTTTCTTTCATTAAGTCCCAGAAAGTTTAAGGCCATCCAGGACTTAATGTCCTCAAGACAAGACAGAAGTGATTTTAGAGAATAGTCGTCTTCTTTCCTGAGTGGCATATATAACTGGCTATCATCTGCGTAAAAGTGAAAGGAGATGCCATGCCTTCTTAAAATTGAGCCCAGAGGAAGTAGGTATAGAGAGAAGAGCAGGGGCCCTAAAATTGAGCCCTGTGGAACCCCATATGCCAAGGGAGTGGAGGAGGATTCAAAGCCAGCAAGGCTTACACGCATGGTTCAGTCTGCCAGATAGGACCTGAACCATCCCAGGGCACTGCCACAAATGCCCACTTGGTGCTGTAATCGGGAAATTAAAATTCCATGGTCCACTGTATCGAAGGCGGCAGATAGATCCAGCAAGACAAGAACCACATAATTACCGGAGTCGTTTGCCAGGAGGATGTCGTTAAAAACCCTTAGCAGAGCTGACTCTGTGCTATGCATAGCTTTGAATCCAGACTGGAAAACCTCCCAAATATTGTGCTCATCCAGGAAGAGTTTCAGCTGAGCATAAACTACTTTCTCCAAGATTTTAGAGATAAATGGCAATTTGGAGATTGGCCTAAAATTGGCCAGAACAGTTTGATCCAGGCCGGGTTTCTTAAGTAGTGGTTGCACTACTGCATGTTTAAAATTTACGGGGACAACCCCAGAACACAAGCTACTGTTTATGATGGCGAGAACCGACTGCCCTATACTCGGGAAAACCTCTTTAAAAAGAAGAGGAGGGACAGCATCACAAGGGGAACCCGACGGCTTAATATGCCTAACCACATCCTCTAGACCCGACAATGTCAGAGGCACAAACTTATCGAATGCCACCAGGCATGGGGCCGGAACAGAGGGGTCAGAGGCAGGAGCTGAGATGAGAGCCCTTATAGAAACAACCTTATTGATAAAGAAGTGCAGGAAGTCATTGCACAATTCGGACGATGCTTCCAGGCAGACAGGCTGTGGGACATTTAAAACAGAATCAATGGTTTTGAATAACACACGTGGGTCGTGACGCTTAGACACTATTATATTAGACAGGTAATATCTTTTGGCCTCTTTAACAGTATTTTGGTAATTTCGCCAGCTGTCCTTTAGAATTTGCGATGAAACCTGCAGCCTGTCCTTCTTCCACTTTCGTTCAGCTCTGTGACACTCCCGTCGAGCTGTACGAGTTGCGTCACTGAACCAGGGCTCGGGTTTAGCTCTGGGCTGCAACGTTTTTAATGGAGCCACAGAGTCCAGTATAGTTCACAAGCTCTCCATCACTTCTATTTAGTTGGTTTGTTGGTACCATATCAGCATAATTATTGTCAATCATGTCAATCATGTCCTTTAGGAAAGATGTATATTCATCATGAAAATTTGCATTCTTGCCAAACTTGCGTTTCAGATTCTGGGTGCGTTGCTCTGCAAAGTGACGATTATTCGGCAAACTAACACCTTCTATCAACTTTACTGACTGGTTCATAATATCCAAAAACTTTAACTCTTCTCTGGACATTTCTTTTGATTCCTTACTGGTACTTTCACTGAAGTCATGATTGTATTGCTTGATCAACAACTCCTCTAAGCTTACAATAGATATTTGATTGACAGCAACAGGAGGGTGGTTATTCTTATTCCTGCTTTTATTGTTCTTTTTCAATGATCCATAGATAACCCATCTGAGTAGGGTTCTCACAGCAAATGGACCGTCCTTCTGACTATTGATGATCTCTTTAGGTTCTAATGCCTTCGAAGCATTCGTTCCAATCAGTAGGTGGATACCAGAATTTATTTTAGGATTCTTGACATCCTTCAAGTAAGGCCATTGTTTCAAGTCTTCTTGCCTGGGTATATTTAGATGAGAAACAGGTCCCATGTGTAAACACATCAGATAGTTGTATAATATTATCTTCACCCAGACTAGATACTTTCATTCCTTTAATCCGATGACTATCTCTTCATTCATGGTACGCAGTAGAATCTTAGTCTTTTCTCCTGTAATGTCCAGCCTTCTCATCAGGCTTTCTGTGCAAAAGGTTGCCGAGCTCCCATGATTCAAAAATGCATATGTTCGCAACACTGTATTCATCTTGCTGTTCCTAACCTGTAGTGGTAAAATGGACAAAATACAGGTTTTTACCCTGGGCCCAATATGGGCAGTTATCTGAGGTGAGGTAACAGCATCACTCGTAGCTGGCTTCTCCTTCCGTTAACCATGTGACCTTTCTTCAAACCATATGTCCTTTCTTCAAACATGCAAAACAGAGTCCCTTCTCCTTTAAGAAATCCATCTTTTCTTTATATTCTTTCTCACATTTTCAACATCACCTTGTGGTGTGACCATTACATGACAAACAGAACCCCTTTGGCTTTATAGTAGATGCATCTCCTTTCATTCTGCCTTTCATTTCTACAGATAGCAACACTGCTTTCCTTAGGTCCTGATCTTCCTCTTGTCTTACTAAAGGTAGAACCTTTGACGGTTGTGGTTTAGGATCTTGAATACTCCCATAGCGTAGGTCCGACATAAACCATACTTCCCTTTCCATGAAATTCACCTGATCAGGAAGCATGGTTTCTCAATCCTTTTCTTTCAGTATCAGACCTACTTTATCCTCCACTTTTCTCTAAGCTTAAAGGGTAGTTTTAGAATGATAGTCTTCATATTACTAACAACATTCATTTCTTGCATGTGTTTGAGATGTTTCATCGAACAGAGAAACAGAGGGGTGTAAAATGGGGGTGGAAGCAATAGGTAGCAAGGTGAAAAGTAAAAGTGGCAGGCAGACAAATCCAGGGCAAAAATCAAAAAGGGCCACTTTTCAACATAATTGTAAAAGGGGTAAGTGCGTTGTAAAAACAAGCCTGAAGGCTTTGTGTCTCAATGCAAGGAGCATTCGTAATAAGGTGGATGAGTTGAATGTGCAGATAGTTATTAATGACTATGATATAGTTGGGATCACGGAGACATGGCTCCAGGGTGACCAAGGCTGGGAACTGAACATCCAGGGATATTCAATATTCATGAGGGATAGACAGAAAGGAGAAGGAGTTGGGGTAGCATTGCTGGATAGAAAGGAAATTAACGTTATGGAAAGGAAGGACATTAGCTTGGAGAATGTGGACTTGGTATGGGTAGAGCTGTGAAACACTAAGGGGCAGAAAACGCTAGTGGGTGTTGTGTACAGGCCACCTAACAGTAGTAGTGAAGTTGGGGATGGCATCAAACAGGAAATTAGAAATGCGTGCAACAAAAGTAAAACAGTTATAATGGGTGACTTCAATCTACATATAGATTGGGTGAATCAAATTGGCAGGGGTGCTGAGGAAGAGGATTTCTTGGAATGTATGCGGGATTGTTTTTTAAACCAACATGTAGGGGAACCAATGAGAGAGCAGGCTTTTCTAGACTGGGTATTGAGTAATGAGGAAGGGTTAGATAGCAGTCTTGTTGTGCGTGCCCCCTTGGGCAAGGGTGACCATAATATGGTTGAGTTCTTCATTAGGATGGAGAGTGACATTGTTAATTCAGAAACAATGGTTCTGAACTTAAAGAAAGGTAACTTTGAGGGTATGAGACGTGAATTGGCCAAGATTGACTGGCAATTAATTCTAAAAGGGTTGACGGTGGATATGCAATGGAAGGAATTTAAAGACTGCATGGATGAACTACAAAAATTGTTCATTCCAGTTTGGCAAAAGAATAAATCAGGGGAGGTAGTGCATCCGTGGATAACAAGGGAAATCAGGGATAGTATCAAAGCAAAAGATGAAGCGTACAAATTAGCCAGAAAAAACAGCATACCAGAGGACTGGGAGAAATTCAGAGACCAGCAGAGGAGGACAAAGGGGTTAATTAGTATAGGGAAAATAGATTATGAAAGAAAACTGGCAGGGAACATTAAAAACTGACTGCAAAAGTTTCTATAGATATGTGAAGAGAAAGAGATTAGTTAAAACAAATGTAGGTCCCTTGCAGTCAGAAACAGGTGAATTGATCATGGGGAACAAGGATATGGCGGACCAATTGAATAACTACTTTGGTTCCGTCTTCACTAAGGAAGACATAAATAATCTGCCGGAGGGAAATGAGTGAAATCCAGGTTAGTCGGGAAGTGGTGTTGGGTAAATGAATGGATTAAAGGCCGATAAATCCCCAGGGCCAAATAGGCTGCATCCAAGAGTACTTAAGGAAGCAGCTCCAGAAATAGTGGATGCATTAGTGATAATTTTTCAAAGCTCTTTAGATTCTGGAGTAGCTCCTGAGGATTGGAGGGTAGCTAACATAAGCCCACTTTTTGAGAAGGGAGGGAGAGTGAAAATGGGGAATTACAGACCAGTTAGTCTAACATCGGTAGTGGGGAAACTGCTAGAGTCAGTTATTAAAGATGGGATAGCAGCACATTTGGAAAATGGTGAAATCATTGGACAAAGTCAGCATGGATTTATGAAAGGTAAATCATGTCTGACGAATCTCATAGAATTTTTCGAGGATGTAACTAGTAGAGTGGATAGGGGAGAACCAGTGGATGTGTTGTATCTGGACTTTCAGAAGGCTTTCGACAAGGTCCCACATAAGAGATAAGTATACAAACTTAAAGCACACGGTATTGGGGGTTCAGTATTGATATGGATAGAGAATTGACTGGCAAACAGGAAGCAAAGAGTAGGAGTAAACGGGTCCTTTTCACAATGGCAGGCAGTGACTAGTGGGGTACCACAAGGCTCAATGCTGGGACCCCAGCTATTTACAATATATATTAATGATCTGGATGAGGGAATTGAAGGCAACATCTCCAAGTTTGCGGATGACACTAAGCTGGGGGGCAGTGTTAGCTGTGAGGAGGATGCTAGGAGACGGCAAGGTGACTTGGATAGGCTGGGTGAGTGGGCAAGTGTTTGGCAGATGCAGTATAATGTGGATAAATGTGAGGTTATCCACTTTGGTGGCAAAAACAGGAAAGCAGACTATTATCTAAATGGTGGCCGATTAGGAAAAGGGGAGATGCAACGAGACCTGGGGGTCATGGTACACCAGTCATTGAAAGTAGGCATGCAGGTGCAGCAGGCAGTGGAGAAAGCGAATGGTATATTTGCTTTCATAGCAAAAGGATTTGAGTATAGGAGCAGGGAGGTTCTACTGCAGTTGTACAGGGTCTTGGTGAGACCACACCTGGAGTATGGCATACAGTTTTGATCTCCAAATCTGAGGAAGGATATTATTGCCATAGAGGGAGTGCAGAGAAGGTTTACCAGACTGATTCCTGGGATGTCAGGACTTTCATATGAAGAAAGATTGGATAGACTCGGCTTATACTCGCTAGAATTTAGGGGATTGAGGGGGGATCTTATAGAAACTTACACAATTCTTAGGGGTTGGACAGGCTAGATGCAGGAAGATTGTTCCCGATGTTGGGGAAGTCCAGGACAAGGGGTCACAGCTTAAGGATAAGGGGGAAATCCTTTAAGACCGAGATGAGAAAAACATTTTTCTCAGAGCGAGTGGTGAATCTCTGGAACTCTCTGCCACAGAGGGTAGTTGAGGCCAGTTCATTGGCTATATTTAAGAGGGAGTTAGATGTGGCCCTTATGGCTAAAGGGATCAGGGGGTATGGAGAGAAGGCAGGTACGGGATACTGAGTTGGATGATCAGCCATGATCATATTGAATGGCGGTGTAGGCTTGAAGGGCCGAATGGCCTACTCCTGCACCCATTTTCTATGTATCTATGTATCTATATATCGAGCTACAACAACTTCTAAGAAATATTACAAACTTATGCAATGCCTTCGCATCTTCTGCCTTGATAGCTGTCCAAGCATAGGCCTTCTTCATGTATGCATTAGCAATCTGGTGTTCATTACCATAATGTTCTTTAAGCAATTCTCTTTCCACTTGATAGCCCTCATGCGCAGGCAAATGTTGACAACTTCCATCCAGTTGCTTAGAATATCCGCTTGTGTGATACTCCAGTAATCGTAAGCGATCTCTTTCACCGTCGAACTTCAGAATTTCCATTGGAGGTGAAGTGGAAGAGTTATTAAGTTGAGCTAGAGTCTCGCTAATTCTCATTTGGTTCCTCACCAAATCACAGATTTCACTTTGAAATCCCTGGCTGGGCGCAAATGAATGATGGTCAGGCATCTGCCAATATTGGCTTGCTCGAGCTTGTATATTAGACCACTGAAAAGAATACTGAGTTGCTGGTTTGTCACGAGCCTCAACAGATAAGTTATTTGCTTCGGTCCAGCACCCGGTTGCTGAGATACAGCTTTGTCACCCATCCACTTGGCTCCGTGCAGGTTCTGAGTCATGAGGCCAGATATTCTCTGGTTGTAGATTTGATTCAGCTGTTGTTTTCAGCTTAGCAGCTCCTTCTTGGGCTAAGGAACTCTTCTTCTGAGATACTCTCGAGCCACATCGAGAACCTTCCAGCATCTCCTTCTTTGTCTTGGCAACTGCCAACTTCGTGGCTAATTCCAGCTGCTCTTTCTGTCTACTTTGCTGCCTTCTTTGTTCTTCAGTGGCTCTCTTCAACTACCTTTCTTGTTCTTCAACCTCTCTCTCCAGCTGTTATTCTTGTTCCTCGATCTCATAATGTGTCTCCAAGGGGCAGTTTGGTGCAAGAGAGCAGCTACTTCAACTTCAGCTTCTGTATGAGCGGAAACCCTTGTAGATGAACTGGCTACAGAACCAGATTTGTCAAGTCAAGTCAATTGAAATAATTGAAATAATTTAATTGCCACACAACCAAGGTCGGTGGTATTTGGGTTGCCAGCAGCGGTACAATAATAAAGAACACAACCACAATAAAAAATTTACACAAACATCCACCACAGCATTCATCACTGTGGTGGAAGGCACAGAGCTTGGCCAGTCCTCCTCCATTTTCCCCCGTGGTCGGGACCACCACCCTCCACAGCCGTTGCTGCGGGCGTCCAGATGGTAAGGGACAAAGTCAAAGTCAAGGTGAGTCCAGGATCGGCTCTTCCCAACCAGAGACCGCGGCTTCAGGCTGGTGTAGGCCGCAGGCCGGCGGTCAAAGTTTTAAAGTACCTGCCGTGCCGCAGCCGGAAGCACCGCAGTCTGCAGGGCCGGCGGTCGAAGCTCCCCTCCAGGGGAGATGGTAAGTCCATGTCGCACCCGCGGTAGAAGACGGCCGCGGGCCGGCAGTGAAAGCTTCTTCTTCCCCCGGGTCCCCAACGTGAGATCCCGGGCTGTAGACGCCGCACCAGCTGGAGTTCTGCAGACCGCGGCTTCAGGCTGCCGGCTGTCGCGGGCCAGCATAACGGAGCACTCCCCTCCAGCGAGGTCTCACCCGCTCCGCGCCGAGAGTCCACGCTGCGCCCGCCGCTGAAGCTCCGGGCGCGTCTCCGGGAAAGTCGGCGCCGATCCATGCTGTTAGGCCACGGGGGAGGCGACCTGAAAAAGTCGCCTCTCCATGGAAGAGGCGGCCAAAACGGTTTCCCCCTTACCCCCCCACACCACCCCCCACACATAACACACAAAGAAACATTAAAAACAGACTTTTAAACATACTAAAAAAATTTAAAAAAGTTGAAAAAAGACGGACACGCAGCCGATAGGCTGCTGCCAGTGCAGCGCCCCCTACCGAAGTCAAGTCACATTTATTTATAGAGCACAGTTAAATAACAACTCTGTGGCTAAAGTGCTTTACATTTGTTATAAGAATAGTATAAACAAACAAACTACATACATATATACATATAGCCCTCGCTCAAAGGATGTCAGGAAAGGCTTGGGAGTATAGATAAGTTTTTAGTCTTGACTTAAAGGAGTCGATGGAGGGGGCAGTTCTGATGGGAAGGGGGATGCTGTTCCACAGTCTAGGAGCTGCAACCACAAAGGCGCGGTCGCCCCTGAGCTTATGCCCAGACCGCGGGATATTCAGCAACCCCAAGTCGGCCGATCTGAGGGACCTGGAGGTGGAATGGTGGGTAAGAAGATTTTTAATGTATGTGGGGGCAAGCCCATTGAGGGCTTTGTAGACATAGAGGAGGATCTTGAAATGTATACGGAACCACACAGGGAGCCAGTGGAGAGAGGCCAGGGTCGGGATGATGTGGTCCCTTTTTCGGGTGACCGTCGGGAGTCTCGCTGCGGCTTTTTGGACCAGTTGTAGGCAGGACAGGGAAGATTGGCTGATGCCAGTGTAAAGGGAGTTGCAGTAATCTAGGCGGGAGGAGATAAATGTGTGGATGATCTTTTCGAGGTCATTAAAGTGGAGGAATTGTCTTATTTTAGCTATCGGCCAAAGCTGAAAAAAACTAGCTTTTACCACGGCATTGACTTGTTTGTCAAATTTCAGTGCTGAGTCAAATATCACGCGAAGGTTTTTGACGTGAGGTTTGAGTACTGGGGTAAGGCTTCCAAGGCTGCCTGCTATAATTTTGATTGAATCTGAAGGGCCGAGAAGGATGACCTCAGACTTACTCTCATTTAGTTGGAGGAAGGTCTGGGCCATCCAACACTTTATATCCTCGAGGCAGTGGGTAAGGTTAAGCAGATTTGATTGTTTTTTGGGCTTCAGGGGGAGATAGAGTTGTGTATCATCTGCGTAGCAATGGAAGGAAATGCCGTGCCTTTCAATGACTTGGCCTAAGGGGAGCATATACAGGGAGAAGAGAATGGGGCCAAGGCAGGGCCGGATTTACCTATAAGCTAGACAAGCTTAAGCTATGGGCCTCGAGGTCTGGGGGGGGCTCGCAGAGCCGGATTCACCACTAGGCTTCATAGGCTGAAGCTTAGGGCCTCGAAATCTAGGGGGCCTCCGGGCCAAGGCAGGACACCTACCGTTCAACTCTGGGCGGGCCCCTCTCTCCATCTCCCCCCGCCATCCGTATCCGGGCCGCCGGGCTCCGCTCACTCCTCATCTGCTGGCACGGCAGGTCGCCTTGCACATGCGCATTGCTGCGGCCTGCACGTCCTCCCCCTGCACATGCGCACAACCACGGCCAGCACATCATCAGCCGCCCTGCGCATGCGCACTACAACGGCAACTGGTCGGCGCTGAGCACTTTCTCCCTCGCTTTGAATTGTGGGAGATTTGGCCGCCATGGATGTCCGGTCGCTGCCTCACTGCCAGCGCTGAAAACCAACACGGAGGGGGCCTCACAAGTGGAACAGCTTAGGGCCTCTCTTCATCTAAATCCGGCTCTGGGCCAAGGATGGAACCTTGTGGAACCCCACAGCAGAGATTAGCTGGGGAGGAGAAAGAGTTGCCTATGTTAGTCGAGAAACCCCTACCTTTGATGTAGGAGACGAACCAGTTCAGGGCAGTGCCATCAATACCAACCCCGTACCGGAGACGGTCAATTAGGATGGTGTGGTCAACAGTATCAAATGCTGCGCTGAGGTCAAGAAGGAGCAGGATTGCACAGTTGCCGGAGTCAACGGTGAGCAGTAGGTCATTATGTACCTTCAACAAGGCAGACTCTGTGCTGTGGTGAGCCCTGAAACCTGATTGGAAAGTTTCCAAGATAGTGTTTTGGTGAAGGTAAGGCATAAGTTGACCTAAAATTACCTTTTCAATGGCTTTTGAGAGGAAAGGCAGTTTAGAAATGGGTCTGTAGTTGCTTGGCAAGGTGGGGTCGAGGTTAGGTTTTTTCCAGGAGTGGCTGGACCACCGCATGCTTGAAGCAGGTAGGTACAGTGCCAGTGGCCAGAGAACTGTTGAAGATGGCGAGGATGCTGGAACAGGCTGGTGTAATGACGTCCTTTAGGGGGGCAGAGGAGAGTGTCGAGGGGGCAGGTAGTAGGTTTTATGGTGGTGATCAGTTTTACAAGGGAAGGTAGAGTAACGTGTTGGAAACAATCTAATTTTGAAGAGCAGACCAATGAGACAGCCAGGTCATGGGTGGGAGGGGAAATATTTGTTCTTATGTTCTCTACCTTGCTGGTGAAAACTGTAGTAAATTCCTTGCACTTAGCAGGGGACCCAGTTAAGCTGGTGCTGGGGGCAGGACAAATGATGGAGGTGATGGTGCTAAAAAGGACCCTGGAATTATGAGCGTTTTTGGAGATAAGGGTGGAAAAGTATTTAGTTCTTGCAGATTTTACCGCTTCCTGGTAATTGTGAAGAATTTGTGTAATTTGTGTCCTGATCTTTGTGTTGAGACTTTCGAAGCACTATCTTGGGGTCTAATGTCATCTCCTATTTCAGCACCTTGTTACTTAGCTTCACCCAGTGTAGAGCGCAATGTTTGTGCTACGACAACCAACAACCACTTTACCGCTTCTTCCATGAAACCATTGAAAATATTTGTCTTCTCTTGAAACCACTGAGTCTGCTTTCTATGTTCATCCTCAGACAGTTGTAAACTTCATATTGAATTTGCAGAGGTAGAGCTTGAATAATTGATCCATATTAGATTGTACTCGCTCGCATTCTCTTCCGTGTTCATTAATTCCCTCTGGTGTTCAACTGACAATAAACTTCTTCCATAACTTGTTTCTCTCCTGCTTGCATCTTTCCAGTTGGGCTGCTTCTCCTTTCCCGGTTCTGGTGATCATTCTTTTCCCACATCCTCTGCCTTTCTCCACACTTCCCCCTAGTGGCGATTCTTCCTACTTACCTGTCCGTGGCTCCATCAGTTGGTGTATCCTTGGCTGACTGCCAGATCGTGATACAAGTTTAAAAAACTGCCTGTTCCGTTTCTTCAAAACAATCATTAGCTGAGCACGTCTTATATTGTCAAAGTTCAAAACATGGTTATTTCCAAGGTCATGTCTCAGCACTGGCTGCTTTATCTTTAAACCACTGTAAACAAGCTTCTGACTGCTGGCTTCAATATTTCTGCAGGCTGTCCCTTTAAGGACGTGTTGATGTAATAATGTTTCAACGTAATAACGTGTTTACGTAAGACGTATTGAGGTGTGCTTCCAGACTGAAATCCAAACCAATCTTCAAGAATGCAAAACGTTGTTTTGTTTGAGATTTTCAAGTACGCTTCAACAACTATTATGGCTTATCTCCAAGCTGTTTTCAAGTCTGCATAAACAAGCTTCCAACTGCAGAATATTCTCACGGGCTTTTAGCTTAAACTTTCGATTACTTTCAAATGCAACAAAATCAGTCAATCCCACTCACGGTATGGTTCGAAGTTTTCCATCTTCTGATAACTCGGGTGAAACCATGTCGATGAACCTGCTGGCTGTAGATTCCTTGAACCAGAATCCAAGCTCTAATCTCTGGCAGAGATTCAGCTTCTTCTTCAGTTCCTCTCTTGGAACCAGTCCTTCAGACTTGCAGAGTAACACTCCTTTACTTACTCCACTCATAGAATCAGTTTTCATTTCATCAATGGCAGTTTTACTAATGTTCCCATGGTCCAACCTTGATAGCCATAAGTTCTCATAGGATGCAGTGGAGATATAGTTCATGCACCCACCAAGCTCCGGAGATAGTAAGAATAATGCCCCTGTTCCACTTAGGAAAGCTGAACGGAAACTTTTGGAGACTTTACACCCCACCCAAGGTTTCCGTGCAGTTCCTGGTGGTTGCAGGTGGTTGCCGGAGGTTGCAGGTAGTGGAAGCAGGTAGGGTGACTGACAAAAACCTCCGGGAACCGCACGGAAACCTTGGGTGGGGCACAAAGTCTCCTGAGGTTTCCATTCAGGTTTCCTAAGTGGGACAGGGCCATAAGTCTTCCAGTCCTGATTAATTGTTTTTTTATTGAAGTAATATAAATCAATGATATAGTCCATCACTTTCCATTCTTCATAGCTGTTCCAATCATATCAAAAATGTGCTCTAAGCCCGTAATCATGTCCATGACTCGTAGCTCTCTGCTCAGCTCATGCTCAGCTCATGCTCAGCTCATGGTGAAAACTGTTATTCATACAATCCCACGAGGTAAACTGAAACTAAAATTAACGAGTCTGCACCAGTCTCTTCAGATATAGACACACCCCTCTACGTATTAAACCCCACCTAAAGAATTACAGACAGTTGTAATTACCTGGCTCGCACACAGGTAAAGGTGTAAGCATCTTTAATAAACATTCCAGTGCCAGATCTGCAGTACATTGTACGTTCAGTCTGCTGCATCTACTGAATATAATAAATGAGTTCTTATCACTATAAAGCAAAGATCTTATAGCCGAGCAAGATAGACCACTCCTCCGAAATCCAATGGACTGACGTGTAGTACGTGACGGAACGTCACGGCCGCCATTTCTTAATGCGGGTATGCCACCCGCTGTAATCTAAAGCAAAGATTATAGAGCTCCTCTATAATCTTTGATCCAAAGCAAATATCCTCGAGTATCTTGTAGCGGGAACAGCCCCCTCCTTTGCGTAGTTTCCCTTGCATTGGATTGTGCAGTTTCCCTTGTATTGCTTTAACACACACTACGCATAATTAAATTTAACGTATATATATTTTATATATTTATATGAATGTGTGTCTGTGTGTGAGAGGCAAGTTAGAGATAATAAAGTTTATTCTCATGGATCAGAAGCAACTTTGATTTAAATCATCACTATTAATTTATTTGTCTTGTAAGATGATGTGCATAAACCATAAAGGCAATTATATATATAATTATATAGTAATAATAAATATATGCATATATATATTTATACACATACATATATACACATACATACACATACATACATACGTATACACATACATATGCACACATACAAATGCACACATACATATGGATACATTTATATGCATACATATATACACACATATATAAACATATATATATACACACATATACATATAAATGCATATATACACATACATGCATATATACACATACATATATATTTATACATATGATCATTTTCCAACGATCAATAGATTTACGATCAGTTCCGGTGGATTGGAGGATAGCTAATGCTATCCCACTTTTCAAGAAAGGCGCGTGAGAGAAAACGGGGAATTACAGAGCAGTTAGCCCGACTTTGGTGGTGTGAAAGATGCTGGAGTCAATTATTAAAGATGTAATAATGGGGCATTTGGATAGCAGTAAAAGGATTAGTGCAAGTCAACATGGATTTATGAAAGGGAAATCATGTTTGGCTAATCTTCTGGATTTTTTTGCCGCAAGGCTTGGTGTTGGGGCCGCACCTGTTTACCATATATATTAATGATTTGGAAAAGGGAATTAGGAGCAAAACTAATGCATACATACCTACATATTTAAATTCATCTGATAAGTTGGTCAAAAAACATGGGCACCTTCTTGCTTTTTTTGAGACATGGATTTTTTAAATGTGAATGTCTCATAACAACACATTTGTGGGTCAACTGTATTTTGTACCAACCCCCACAATTTCAAATAATTCTAAATTGAACTTCTTAAACAAGGAAAACAATTTTTATTCACATCATTTTGTGCGCGACATATACAGGGTTGCAGTGTTTTGCATATCAGCTAATCAATAAAAGTGATGTCAAATTCAACACATTTCAAACAAAGGACAACATTTCCAACTTATACACAATCACTAGACTAAGTGGGACCCGTTGGGTCCCAGCCTCACATGGGAGGGCTGGTCACCCAATGCAATATGCCACCTCTCCACCAATTCCTATATTGCTGGCCAGTGGGGGGAGGGGCTTTCTGTTGCACTAGTGTGGGTGTTGTGGGCCGAAGGGACTGGTTTCCTGAGGGCTAGTATGGACATTGTGGGCCCAATGGATTCTTGGGCTGGCAGCTCAATCACTAACTCCAGGCAACTCAGTCACTGAAGCCTGGCAGTACAGTCACTCAGACCTGGCAGGCTGGAAGCTGAGAAACTGCCAGAAATTCAGCCCAAAACAGGTGACAGACTCTGTGAGAGAGAAGGAGAGAGGGTGGACTGAATGGATTATTGGGCTGGCAGTTCAGTCACTTACAGCTGGTGGGCTGGCAGTTCAGTCACTTACAGCTGGTGGGCTGGCAGTTCACTTACTCACGGCTGGTGGGTTGGCAGTGCAGTCACTGACGGCTGGAACCGATATTGCGCCAACACACTCAATTTTAAATATTTCATAATAGAGATCCATTAACATGGTTAACATTTTATTTCCGACATGCATGATAAGATTTACACAATTCACATTATTCTGTGCGCGAGTTATACAAGATTGCAGTGTTCAGCATATCAGCTAACCAGTCTTCTTCTTCTTATCGAGTCCACACACAAGATTAGAAGTTGTTCAGCCAGAGCTGAACACACTTCTCGGCATCTGCACAATGGTGTCTGTCTTGCCCTTCTTGTGCTTCTTGTGCGTGGTGGTGGAAAGATTGGTTGAAACAGGGCCGCGACGTGAACGCTCTTTCCTTGACCCCAGCTAACCAGTGAAAGTGATGTACAATTTAACGTATGTAACACAATGACAGCCCCACCCCTCATTACACCAAAGAGCAAAATGTCCAACGTAGATACAATAATAAATAAATCGCCATTTGCATTAGTTTTGTGCAGTTAACAAATCACAATTTCTCACAATGTACAGAAGACGGCAGTTAGTTGACAAATACTCCGCAGTTCGGTGCGGGAGATCTTGTCGACGAGTATTCTGGACCCACTGTTGACATCTGAAATTACAGGAGATATCATTTAGGATTAACTAATAAGTAAAAAACTGATCATAACTACATGCCTGAACAATGGATGATATATCACTTAAGTGCAATTGTTTTCAGTTGTGTGGAGAGACCTGTATATTGAAGATGCTTTTTGCCTCTAATATGTCAATTTACCTTAAATGTAGAAGAGCTTATTAAAATCTTCTTACAAAGACCATTAGGTATTTTCTTTAATGCTCTTTTGGACCCAAGGCATAGCAGAGCTGCCAACTCTCACGAAGAGGTAAGGGAGGGAGAGAGGTAAGGGAGGGAGAGAGGGAGAGAGGGAAGGGATGGAGAGAGGGAAGGGAGGTAGATCGAGAGAAGAGAGGGAGAGAGGGAGAGATCGAGAGAAGAGAGGGAGAGAGAGATAGAGAGGGGAGAGAGAGATGGAGAGAAGAGAGGGGGGAGAGAGAAAGGGGGGAGAGGGGGAGAAGGGGGGGGGGGGAGAAGGGGGAGAGGGAGAAGGGGGAGAGGGAGAAGGGGAAAAGGGGGGAGAGGGAGAAGGGGGGCGAGGGAGAAGGGGAAGAGGGAGAGGGAGAGTGGAACGATAGCACATTATAACGCGCAGCCGTCCCATTCCGACCAAGGATTATATTTATTTTGAAATCTTTTTATTTGAATTTCACATCAATTTGCATACATACAATGATAACAGACAATGACACTCAAGGCATAATTGTGCAACAGTATGTAAGCGGCCCTCAAAGCCCTTACCCTTACCCACCTTCAACCCACCTGAATCAGGTCGGAACCAAACGGGGACAAACAACACTCACATACGTACACATCCACACAAATACATAGAGATAAACAAAACGAAATGTACTGGGAAAAAAAAGGGGAAAAAAAAAAAAAAGTCACTAATAACAGTAAATAAGTAGGTAATTAAATAAATAAGTGTGGGTGGGTGGGGGGGGGGGGCTAAGGGGGGAGCAGATGCAGTAAAGCAGGACAGTGATGGCAAGGATTATAGAGCAGATCTCCTCTAGTATCTTTGATTGCGACCGCCGCCGCCGCCGAACCCCCCGGCCCACCATTGCACCCAAAGATGATAGAGCAGAGTTGTATAATCTTTGATTGCACCCTTCTTCACGGCGGGCTTGTGATCTTTGCTTGTGATGTCTCGGCAATTCGAGGGACATAACGGGTAACAGCCGCCGCCTTCCTTCCCGGACACGAATCTGAGCTCAAAAAATCTCCTGGTCGGCGTAATGTGTCCCGCGGGCCATATTTTGGAGACCAATCCCTTATAAGAACAAACCCCAAAATGTACAGAAGTCTTAAAATTGTCTTTATTATTGTGGTAAGTAAAGATCTATTAAAAATAAGTCTACTAACTTTCTAATGTACCGACAAACCTAGTTTCCCAATGGCCGTTGATGGGAGAACAGAAAATAACATTTTCACGACAGAATATCGACTGAAAATAATAATAATATTTTCTTACCTTTCTTTTTTATTGGGGAACCTAAAGAATGACAGGTCGGGTCGTTTAGATTTACGATTAGAACAATTGATAGCAGAGCAGTGAGATGAAGATTTAGGTGAGGATGCCATGACAGCCCAATAAAATGCCTCAAAAAATGGCGTCGACAATCACACACGTCATACTACGCTTTTTTCGAGGAGTGGTCTATCTTGCTCCGCTATAAGATCTTTGCTATAAAGCATGCAATAGGCGGGGTTATTACTACTAAGCATTCTGATTGGCTAACATGCAATAGCCAATCTACATCTCTTCTCGTAGAAATGAAAAGCAACTACGGCACTTTAAACAATATGCTGAGGGAATATAGTGAGGTTAAACAAAATCTCCGTATCTATTGGGTGGCCTGCTAGCCCGCCCGGCCCTCGTGTGGTAGGGAGCCGCCTCCTCCCCCTTTCCTTCCGAAAAGATGGGGACTGGGGTTGGTGATACCGCTGGTGACCCGATGGGCTTATAGTGAGAGGCCGCCACAGGGGATCCGGGGGTAGATTGAGGAGGACCAGGAGGAGATGTTGACGGTTGGGTCCGTAGAGGACACCATCTACTTCGGCCAGGTAGGAGCGTGGTTCTTTTGAGGGGCCATGAATGTGCTCTAGTCTGGTATGTCCTTTGTCAGTTTATAGGTGTACCACTTGTCCTTGTACTAGTGGTTTAAGCGGCTTGCTTGTCTTGTCGTAAAACCTTCTTTTGCGTGTTGCGTTTAAATTGCACTCGCTTTTCTATCGCGGTGGGAAGGCTGATGAGCGGCTTCAGCTGCAGCTGTTGCTGGGAGACGGGCAGTGGTGGATGCATCTGGCGAGACATTAGCCGCTGGGCGGGGGAGCCGAGAATGCTGTCCCTTGAAATGTTCTGTAGGTTGAGTAGGTCCAGGTAGACGTCAGATGTTGCTGGGTAGGAACGCTCCATGAGTTGTTTGGCGCTCCGAACATCACGCTCGGCTAGTCCATTGGACTATGGGTATTCTGGGCTGCTGGTAATGTGTTGAAAGTTCCATCATTTAACAAAGTTCTTAAATGGCTAACTGGTGAATTGCCTTCCATTGTCAGTTTGAAGGCAGACAGGTGACCCATGCGCAGACAGGTGGATTGATTGTTTCTGGATCACTGTCTTGTAGGTGATTGTTGGAAGCAGGTCAATTTCAATCCAGCTCGAGTAGGAGTCCACCAAGACAAGGTCGTCTTTCCAGTGCCAATCAAATATGTGGGCAGCCAGTGCAGACAACGGAAGGGAGGGAGCTGGCTGAGGCAGGAGGGTTTTGCTGGTGTGGTGTCAGGCTGTTGCAGATAGCGCCGATTCGGTCTTTTCACGTATGAACCTTGTCATCCCGGGCCAGTAGATCATGTTTTGGGCCCGTTTTAGAGTTGCCTCTGTGCCGGGGTGGCCTCTGTGGATGTCATCAAAGTACTCACCCCGTAGAGTGGGAGGGATGACTGCCTTGTGGCCTTTGACGATTATCCCATCCGGTAGCACAAAATAAAAGACTTATTAATCTCCTGAAGGCCACACCCCTTCCGGGGGGACTATAAAACACAGGAATGTGGAGGTGCCTCCGTTCTCTGCAAGATGGGGGAGTGAGAGTTCGCAATTCTCAGTCTCAGCAGTGAATAACACTGAACCCATGTCTACTAAACTGTGAGTGGTTTTACTGACCGGTCAGTGCCCTTAATGTGGTTTGAAAATGTAGTTTGAAAATGCAAAAGTGTTTTTTGGTATGAAAATGCAAAAGTTTTCTTTGGTTTCAGAATGAAAAAGTTGCCTTACATAATTGAAAATTGGTTTGAGAATGCTAAAGTTGCCTTACCTAATTGAAATGTTGGTTTGAGAATGCTAAAGTTGCCTTGCCGAAATGTAAAGTTGGTTTGAAAATGCTAATGTTGCCTTGCCTAATTGAAAAGTTGGTTTGAGAATGCTAAAGTTGCCTTGCATAATTGAAAAGTTGGTTTGAGAATGCTAAATTTGCCTTGCCAAAATAAAGTTGGTTTGAGAATGCTAAAGTTGCCTTGCCTAATTGAAATGTTGGTTTGAGAATGCTAAAGTTGCCATACCTAATTGAAATGTTGGTTTGAGAATGCTAAAGTTGCCATACCTAATTGAAATGTTGTTATGAGAATGCTAAAGTTGCCTTGCCTAATTGAAAAGTAGGGTTGAGAATGCAAAAGTTGCCTTGTCTAATTGAAAATGTGGTTTGAGAATGCTAAAGTTGCCTTGCCTAATTGAAAAGTTGGTTTCAGAATGCCTTGCATAATTGAAAACTTGGTTTAAGAATGTTAAAGTTGCCTTGTCTAATTGAAAACTTGGTTTCAGAATGCGAATGTTGCCTTGCCTAATTGAAAAGTTGTTTTGAGAATGCTAAAGTTGCCTTGCTTAATTGAAAAGTTGGTTTCAGAATGCTAAATATGCCTTGCCTAATTGAAAAGTTGATTTGAGAATTCTAAAGTTAACTTGCCTAATTAAAAAGTTAATTTGTGAATGCATTGCCTAATCGAAAAGTTTGTTTGAGAATGCTAAAGTTGCCTTGCATAATTTAAAAATTGGTTTGAGAATGCTAGTCGCCTTGACTAATTTATAAATTGATTTGAGAATGCCTTGCCTAATTGAAAAGTTGGTTTGTGAATGCAAGCGTAGCCTTGCCTAATTGAAAAGTTGGTTTGAGAGTGCTCAAGTTGCCTTGCCTAGTTGGAAAGTTGGTTTGACAATGCTAAAGTTGCCTTGCCTAATTGAAATGATGAGAAGTTGGTTTGAGAATGCAAAAGTTGCCTTGCCTAATTCAAAAGTTGATTTGAGAATGCTAAAGTTGCCTTGCCTAAACGAAAAGTTGGATTGAGAATGCAAAAGTTGCCTTGCCTAATTGTAAATTGGATTTGAGACTGTCTTGCCTAATTGAAAAGATGGTTTGAGAATGCCTTGCCGAATTGAAATGTTGTATTGAGAATGCTAAAATTGCCTTGCAAAAATGAAAAGTTGGTTTGAGAATGGAAAAGGTGCCTTGCCTAATTGAAAAGTTGGATTGAGAATGCTAAAGTTGCCTTGCCTAATTTAAAAGTTGGTTTGACAATGCTAAAGTTGCCTTGCCTAATTTAAAAGTTGGTTTGACAAGGCCTTGCCTAATTGAAAAGTTGGTTTGAAAATTCTAAAGGTGCCTTGCCTAATTAAAAAGTTGGTTTGTGAATGCCTTGCCCAATCGAAAAGTTGGTATGAGAATGCTAAAGTTGCCCTGCCTAATTGGAAAGTTGGTTTCAGAATGCTAATTTAGCCTTGCCTAATTGAAAAGTTGATTTGAGAATTCTAAAGTTGCCTTGCATAATTAAAAAGTTGATTTGTGAATGCCTTGCCTAAATGCAAATTTGGTTTGAGAAGGCTAAAGTTGCCTTGCCTAATTAAAAAATTGGTTTGAGAATGCTAGTTGCCTTGCCTAACTGAAAAGTTGATTTGAGAATGCCTTGCCTAATTGAAAAGTTGTTTTGAGAATGCAAAAGTTGCCTTGCCTAATTGAAAAGTTAGTTTGATAATGCTAAAGTTGCCTTGCATAATTGAAAAGTCGGTTTCAGAATCCCTTGCCTAATTGAAAAGTTTGTTTGAGAATGCTAACGTTGCCTTGCCGAATTGAAAAGTTTGTTTGAGAATGCCCTCTGTGAGAAAAAGTGTTTCCTCGTTTCCGTTCAAAATTGCCTACTCCTTATTCTCAAACTGTGGTCCCTGGTTCTGGACTCCCCCAACATCGAGAACAAGTTTCCTGCCTCTAGTGTGGCCAAGCCCTTCACAATCTTATATGTTTCAAGAGATAACCTCTCATCCTTCAAAACTCCAGAGTGTACAAGCCCAGCTGCTCCATTCTCTCAGCATATGACAGTCCCGCCATCCCGGGATTTAACCTTGTAAACCTACGCGACACTCCCTCAATAGCAAGAATGGCCTTCCTCAAATTAGGGTACCAAAACTGCACGCAATAGTCCAGGTGTGGTCTCACTAGGGCTCTGTGCAACTGCAGAAGGACCTCTTTGCTCGTATATTCGATTCCTCGTGTTATAAAGGCCAACAAGCCATTCACTTTCTTCACTGCCTGCTGTGAAGGATACCGTCGATTTGGCACCGCATCCACCACAACAGCACTGTGGCCACACTAGGCATCATCTACTGCAACTTCCCATGATATGTTCAGCACCACCACCATAAGCTGAAGCACAAGAGCAATAAGCAATAAATGCGTGGATGATCTTTTCAAGGTCATCAAAGTGGAGGAATTGTTTAATTTTAGCTATCGTCCGAAGCTGAAAGAAGCTAGCTTTTACCACGGCATTGACTTGTTTGTCAAATTTCAGTGCTGAGTCAAATATCACGCCGAGGTTTTTGACGTGAGGTTGAGTAGTGGGGTAAGGCTTCCAAGACTGCCTGCTAACATTTTGATTGTTGATGTTGCGAAGTCTGAATGAAGAACAATGGGTGTGAAAAGTTGAATGTTCAAGGCCCTGTTATTTCCCTGTAAACATTTTAAATACCTGATGCTCCAAATGAGTTGCCAATACTGCCAGGTGTTTGTAAAATCAAACTATTTCCATCCCATTTGTCTGAGAGATGCACATTCTTTGAATTAAATTCAACCTGCCATTTCTCTAACCATGTTTGCATCTGATCTATAAACCTGCCGTAACTTTTGTCAACCATTCTCGCTATCAACAATTCTGCTAATTATTGTATTGCCTACAAACTTACTAAATATTCCACATACTTTCATTCAAATTGGTTATGTAAATCACAAACAATAAAGATGAGTAAAAATGCCTTGTAACGTACCACCTGACAGAGCATTATTAAATTATGTGTTCTAGCAGCCATAGAAGACAGAGGGCAGTAGTGTGTGAGTATTGTTTTGACTGGAGGTCTGCGACCACTGGTGTTCAATGAGGAACAATTTATACAGCTGCTGAATCACTGCTCAAATTAACCTACACTGATGAAGGCATATACAGTATGTTATAGCTTTCTTTATCACCTTATCTGTTTAAGTTGCCACTTTCATGCAACTATGGACTTTCACCACAAATTTCCAGAACAAAAATGCCTAATTAAACTCGAAAACGGCATATGATATTCCAAGATGTTTAGCACTGAATAATCAGTAGATGTAACTGACGTGTTAAATCTGATTAGGCAAGAACAATCCCAGATAGAACAACGTGGTTGAACTTCAGGTTTATCTATCTTTCTATCTATCTATTAAACAATTCTGATTCTCTCTCCCTCACTCTCTCCCCCTCCCTCACTCCCCCCCCCCTCCCCCTCTCTCCCCCCCCCCCCCCCCCCCCCTCCTCCCCCCTCTCTCCCCCCCCCCCCCCCCCCCTCCCCTCCCCCTCCCCCCTCTCCTCCCCCCTCCCCCTCCCCCTCCCCCTCCCCCTCCCCCTCTGCCTTTGGTTCGTTCCTAATCCAACACTGTAATGTATTCATGCATATTCATTATATGCTAATGAGTTGGTCTTGTATATACAGTGGCTTGCAAAAGTTTTCATACCCCTTGAACTTTTCCACATTTTGTCACGTTACAACCACAAACGTAAATGTATTTTATTGGGATTTTATGTGATAGACCAACACAAAGTGGTGCATAATTGAGAAGTGGAAGGGAAATGATACATGGTTTTCAAATTTTTTTACAAATAAAAAACTGAAAAGTGTGGCGTGCAAAAGTATTCAGCCCCCCTGAGTCAATACTTTGTAGAACCACCTTTCGCTGCAATTACAGCTGCAAGTCTTTTGGGGCATGTCTCTACCAGCTTTGCACATCTAGAGACTGAAATGTTTGCCCATTCTTCTTTGCAAAATAGCTCAAGCTCAGTCAGATTGGATGGAGAGCGTCTGTGAACAGCAATTTTCAAGTCTTGCCAGAGATTCTCAATTGGATTTAGGTCTGGATTTTGACTGGGCCATTCTAACACATGAATTGCTTTGATCTAAAAACCATTCGATTGTAGCTCTGGCTGTATGTTTAGCGTTGTTGTCCTGCTGGAAGGTGAACCTCCGCCCCAGTCTCAAGTCTTTTGCAGACTCTAACAGGTTTTCTTCCAAGATTGCCCTGTATTTGGCTCCATCCACCTTCCCATCAACTCTGATCAGCTTCCCTGTCCCTGCTGAAGAAAAGCATCCCCACAGCATGATGCTGCCACCACCATGTTTCACAGTGGGGATGGTGTGTTCAGGGTGATGTGCAGTGTTAGTTTTCCGCCACACATAGCGTTTTGCATTTAGGCCAAAAACTTTAATTTTGGTCTCATCCGACCAGAGCACCTTCCTCCACATGTTTGCTGTGTCCCCCACATGGCTTGTGGCAAACTGCAAACGGGACTTCTTATGGCTTTTTTCAACAATGGCTTTCTTCTTGCCACTCTTCCATAAAGGCCAGATTTGTGGAGTGCACGACTAATAGTTGTCCTGTGGACAGATTCTCCCACCTGAGCTGTGGATCTCTGCAGCTCCTCCAGAGTTACTTGGCTGCTTCTCTGATCAATGCTCTCCTTGCCCGGCCTGTCAGTTTAGGTGGACGGCCATGTCTTGGTAGGTTTGCAGTTGTGCCATACTCTTTCCATTTTCGGATGATGGATTGAACAGTGCTCCGTGAGATGTTCAAAGCTTGGGATATTTTTTTATAACCTAACCCTGCTTTAAACTTCTCCACAACTTTATCCCTGACCTGTCTGGTGTGTTCCTTGTGCTTCATGATGCTGTTTGTTCACTAATGTTCTCTAACAAACCTCTGAGGCCTTCACAGAACAGCTGTATTTATACTGAGATTAGATTACACACAAGTGGACTCTATTTACTAATTAGGTGACTTCTGAAGGCAATTGGTTGCACTGGATTTTATTTAGGGGTATCAGAGTAAAGGGGGCTGAATACTTTTGCACGCCACACTTTTCAGTTTTTTATTTGTAAAAAAATTTGAAAACCATGTATCATTTTCCTTCCACTTCACAATTATGCGCCACTTAGTGTTGGTCTATCACATAAAATCCTAATAAAATACATTTACGTTTGTGGTTGTAACGTGACAAAATGTGGAAAAGTTCAAGGGGTATGAATACTTTTGCAAGCCATTGTAAGTAGGGAATGTTGGGTAATAAAACTCTCTTGTGATCCAGCCAGCCTGCGTGTAAGTTATTATTTATTCACTGTCCGGAATATAACAAAATTGGCGACGAGGATGGGATTGAGTTTGTGAACTCATCCTTTAAATACAGTGCAGGACTGTTTTACAACACGCAGGATTGTTTAACAGTTTAAACAGTCAACACGGAGTTGTGTCGCAGTTGTTTGCGAGCTGGACACGAGAGGCCTGCAGATCCTCCTAGGCAGGGGGCTGTAGTAAAACAGCAGCTGGAGAAATTGGCAAGAGTTTCTCAGGCTATCTCTATGTTGTGTCTACGTGGCAAGATGTCGTCCTTGGGAGTGTACAGCTAAGTTTTAGGTGAATAATTACACCAGAACAACTTCTACAGGTGTACCATCGAGAGCATCCTGACCGCCTGCTTCACGGTATGGTACAGCAGCTGCACTGTTGCGGACAGGAAGGCACTACAACGGGTGGTGAAAACCGCGCAGCACATCATCGGCGCCCCGCTCCCTGCCATGGATGCCCTCCACCGAAAACGGTGTCTGAAACGAGCTGGGAAGATCATTAAAGACCCCTCCCACCCCAATCATGGACTGTTTGCCCTCCTCCCATCAGGGAGGCGGTACAGGAGCCTCAGGTCTCGTACCAGTAGGATGAGGAACAGCTTCTACAATCATACCGTCGCATTGCTGAACTCGGAGTCCCGCCGATAGATTCCTCCGGTCCCTCCATCCCCATTGTTTAATTATTCTGCATTTTCTATTGTTCTGTATCCTCTTTTTTTTATTTTTTTATTTCTATATTGCACTACTACGGACTGACGCAAAACTGCATTTCGTTGTACTGATACTCAGTATTTGTGCAATGACATTAAAGTTGAATTGAATTGAATTGAAAAAAAACCAAAAAACAGACAGGAATTTGGGGTTTTGAACGGACCTTTTATTTAATTTTTTTAAAAAGGAGAACGACACGATGGCAGCGTCAACAGGCTACATTGGGAACCTTGGAACCTTCGACAAGAGTAGAGAGCCATTCAGCTCCTACATGGAGAGAGCAAACATGTTTTTCACAGCAAACAATATATTAGAGATTAGTGGTGAAGGAGAGATAGTGGCTGAAACAAATAAGGCTGTTTGCGAACGCATGAAAGCAATTCTGCTCACGGAGTTCGGTCCTGAAGTGTACGGCACACTCGTGAATCTCCTTGCACCCTTAAAGGCAAAAGATGTGCCATTTAATGACATTATAAATAGGTTGGAGGAGCACTTCAACCCAAAGCCTCTGGAAATTGCAGAAAGCTATAAATTTGGCACTAGAAACCAGAGGCAGAATGAGTCAATCAATGATTACATTGTTGCCTTGAAAAACTTAAGTTTACATTGTAACTTTGGACAATTTCTTGGACGAGCACTACGAGACAGATTGTTTGTGGTCTAGTGGATGAACGAATTCAGTCCAAACTGTGAACACTCCAGATCTCACATTCGAGAAAGCATGCAAGATTGCTACCACAATAGAGATGGCATCAAAGAATGCTCGGGAGTTTCGTCCACCACGGACTGCAGTGGCCAAACCAAGAGGCGCTAAACCAAAACCAAAGTATGGCGGGGAGCCAAGTTTAGCCAGTTGTTATCGTTGCAACGGTAATCACTCTTCCCAATTTGTCAGTTCAAAATGGCCAAGTGCTATAACTGCCAGAAGAAAGGCCATATCGCCTCAGCATGTCGGGTCAAGCATAAAACAGGAAACCAACAATCTGCAGGAATCAAGCAACAACACCGAAGAGGAGTTCACAACTTGGAGATGAACCCAGATGGAAATGAACTTGGGTTGTACACCATTTATGCAACCAACATCGTTAAGCCTACAACCAGCCAAGGCAAGGACTTTCGAACTAAACTATTGATTAATAAACAGTTAATCGATATGTGTATTGACACGGCAACAGATTGTTCGGTCATGAGCAAAGACCTGTACGAAACAAAGTTCCCAGAGATACCATCGTTTGAGAGTAAGGTCAAGCTGAGAACCTACTCGGGTGAAGTTTTGGAGACTTGTGGACAAATGAACTGTAAAGTTCAGCATAATGGTCAGTCTGTAACACTGCCCATCATAGTGGCCAGCTACAGAAATAAACCGACCCTCCTTGGAAAGGATTGGCTGAGTAGAATACAGTTAGACTGGAAGAACATTTTCAGCGTCAATTTGTCCAAATCACGTCTTTGAAAACGTCATAAGCAAACATGCAAACATTTTTGCTGACAGTGACACGGGAATAACAGGGTACTCTGCACACATTCGACTTAAGCAAGATGTGAGGGCCTGTGTATTGTCGACCAAGACCTGTACCATATGCACTAAAGCAACAAGTGGAGGTAGAACTTGACAGATTAGAGCGTAATGCTCGTGAAGACAGACCAGAGTAACTGGGCAACGGCAATTGTGGCCGTACCCAAGGCTGATAAAACTGTTCTCATAAGACTGAACTGCCACAATGTCAAAATGCGTCAAAGTAAATGTGCATTTGCACAGTCAGAGGTGGTCTACCTTGGACTCAAGGTAGACGCCAACGGACTTCGCCCAGTGAAAGCGAAAGTTGAAGCAATTGTGAATGCTCCAAAACCCAACAATGTGTCAGAGCTACGATCATTCCTTGGGATGGTGCAGTTCTATGCACGATTCCTTCCAGATTTAGCAACTGTGCTAAGAGCCACTACATCATCTGCTACAAAAAGACGTGAAATGGACGTGGGGAAAGGAACAGCAACGTGCATTTGACATCTGCAAGGAAAACTTGACAAGTGATAAACTTCTTGTTCACTATGATACGACACGTGAGATGAAACTTGCTTGTGATGCTTCAAGTTATGGTGTAGGTGCAGTGATCTCCCACGTAATGAATGACAGACAGGAAAAGCCTATTGCTTTTGCATCCCGCACCCTGTTATCGAGTGAACGCAACTATGCGCAGATAGAAAAGGAAACACTCAGCATCATGTTCGGAATCAGGAAATTCCATCAGTTTTTTCTCGGCAGACCATTCACCCTGGTAACTGATCACAAAATTGACGGAGTAAACCACCTAAAACACCACTGCAACCCTGGTCATGGCCAAGTAGACCTTTTCAGAGAGTTCATGTAGAATTTTGCGAAAAGGGTAATGATCTCTTTCTGGTGCTGGTAGATAGTCATTCCAAATGGATTGAGGTTAAACATATGGGGTCAAGCACTACTACTGAGCGCACCATAGATGAGTTGAGATCAATTTTTGCATGCCATGGTTTACCTGAAGAACTTGTTTCTGACAACGGGCCTCAGTTTCGTTCAGAACAGTTCAAAGAGTTCATGCAGCGGAATGGTGTGAAACACACACTTGTTCCCCCATACCATCCAGCCTCTAACGGGGCAGCGGAAAGATCTGTTAGAGTTGTCAAAGACGCTCTCAAGAAACAGGTTTTGCAGGGTAGTTCAAAGTTCAGCATGAAACATCGTTTGGCTAGTTTCTTGCTGAAGTACAGAACCACACCGCACACAACAACAGGTTACTCACCTGCAGAACTGTTGATGAAGAGAAGGCTAAGAATACGCCTAAGTCTAGTTCAACCCAATTTGGCTTTGAGAGTTGAACAAAAACAATTAAGTCAAAAACGTCACTTCGACCCACAAAAAGGAGAGGTACTTCAAGCCAGATGAGCAGGTTCGTGTTCTCAGTCCTCCCAACAAGTCCAGTAGAGACAAATGGGACGTTGGGAAAATAGTGGAAGTGTGTGGAACAAAAAGATACTTAGTTGAAGTTGGAGATAGGATCAAAAGTGTTCATGTTGATCAAATGATTCCAGCCAAAGATGAACCAAAACTGAACATGAAGTCCTAATCCCTGAGTCTTTATCAGAAAGTGAGTTGGAAGAGCCAACTGTGATTGAAACACAAAGTTAGTAGTACAGACAAAGGAACAGATTCCTCTGGTCAAAGTCAGAGTACTAAAACAGAGCCAAACAAGTCTACAGTGAGTCCAACACCTAAACCTTTTACACCTGTTACTGTTAGACGATCAGGCAGGATCCGTAAACCAGTAGTCAGATTAGGTTTTTAAGTTAAGTAATTCACTGTCTAGGTAGAATGAAAATGTGTAAATATGTAAAATAAATATATTGTGTTATCATTTAAAATTGAATGAAAACTGGTTTAAATCAAGTATCATAACAAGAAAATTGTAACTGTGTATTTAAGTGGCTTTTTCACGGGGCGACTTGACGCAAGAGTGAACCAGAGTTTAACATCGTGGGAACCTCGTGCGATAACAGTACGGCATTCGTGGACCACCGTGGACCACCGTGGCGCTAACAGCAGGTAGTCGTGTAACTTGGTCACTCGGGAGAAAATTCAAGAAAGTTTGAATTTCTCCAAGAGTGACTTGTACACTTGTGGTTGAGCATTGCAACATTGTATGAACATAGTGGCCAGTGCGATATCCGTGCGATATCCGTAATAACTCTTGCGGGTACCGTGGGAACTCCTGCGAACGGTGAGTTGCAGGAGTTTACCTCATTGTTAAATAAATATATTTTTTACTATCAGATTGATGTGTGCAATTCTTCATTAACACATCACTACAATATGAATGTCTCTATGTTATGTTATAATCCCTCTCATGCTGAAACACAAAATAGTTGAAGGGAGGTGAAATAATCACATTTTCATTCTTTTTCATTTTTGAGTGTTCAGGTACCTCACTTGCTGAGCTATTTTACTCCAGCAGTTTGTGTCTCTTTTTGTCTAAAGCAGTTTCTAAGACTGTAGGAACTCCGCGGGCCAGGCAGCAACTACGGAGGGAAATGGACAGGCGACCCTTTCTTCAGGCTGCCTTATCTCTCTCCACCCCACCCCCCTACTCCCACCCACACACACAAATGCTGGAGAAACTCAGTGGGTGCAGCAGCATCTATGGAACGAAGGAAATAGGCAACGTTTCGGCCCGAAACGTTGCCTACTTCCTTCGCTCCATAGATGATGCTGCACCCGCTGAGTTTCTCCAGCATTATTGTGTACCTTCGATTTTCCAGCATCTGCAGTTCCTTCTTAAACACAAATTCACCGAGTTCCTCCAGCACTTCGTGTTTTGCTCAGTATTCCAGCATCCGCTGTCTCCCGCGTCTCCAATAAAACAAAACTACTGTCAAAAGGGTGAAGAATAGGGGCAGAGATAGATACATTCCTGATTAGTGCGGCTGTCAGGAGGTTATGGGGAGAAGGCAAGAGAATGTGGTTGAGAGGGAGAGATAGATCAGCCGCGATTGAATGGCGGAGTGGACTTAGTGGACCGAATGGCCTAATTTTTCTCCTATAACTAACAAAGATAGTAATTGTTAGGGAAATGTAGTTATTAAAGACGAGGGGGAGCAGAAATGGGCAGTCTGGGATGGCTCGCGAGATACTCCCATAGAGGCACAAACGTTAAAGAAAGGGCAGATAAACAGAGAGGGGGGGGGGACTTCCCTCAGTGCCCATCTGTTACCATTAATTGGACAGATCGGTCTGTGAAATGGAACACGCCAGCCCCGGCATCCAGCCCGGTGGTCAGTCCTTTGAAGATAGACACCAGTTGCTTGGAGTAACTCAGCCGGACAGGCAGCAACTCTGGAGAGAAGGAACGGGTGGCGTTTCGGGTCGAGAGCCTTCTTCAGACTGATGTCAATCCCCTGCATGGATAACAGGAGTCCCAGCCAACACGACAATCGCCCGCTGCACAGTCTCGGAGCTTCCACTGCGAAAACCGGGCCTACATTTGAGCACTTATGTAACTGAACCATCCTAACACCAACCACAGAGCATTCCTGAACTACTACCTACCTCATTCGAGACCCTCGGACTATCTTAGATCGTATACTCACTGGCTTTATCGAATTACAGTGTGGAAACCGGCCCTTCGGCTCAACTTGCCCATACCGGCCAAAATGTCCCATCGAAACTATTCCCATCTGCCTGCGTCTGGTCCATATCCCTCCCAACCTGTCTTATCCATGTACCTGTCTAAATGTTTCTTAAATGTAGGGATGGACCCAGCCTCAACTACCTCCTCTGGCAGCTTGTTCCATACACCCACCACCCTTTGTGCGAAAATGTTACCCTTCACTCAGATTCCTATTAGATCTTCCCCCCTCACCTTGAACCTATGCCCTCTGGTCCTCGAATCCCCTCTGTGGGCAAAGGACATATATTACCCTGGACTCTGTCTATTTCCCTGCCTGTTCGTCTCATGGTTTTGTACACCTGTCAGCCTCTGTCCCCAGTGTGGAGTTAAGGGCTTGTTTATGGGCGCCCTGGGCTGAGAACTCTGGAGGATGGGTTTTAGACTTTATCGGGAATCGAGATAGACCCCGTAATGCAGGAGCAAAGAATCGCAGACGCTAAGCTGCATTGGAAAGACACAATATGCGGGAGTAACTCAGCGCTGAAGAAGAGTCCCGACCCGAAACATCATCTATCCATGTTGTCTAGCGATGCTGCCTGACCCGCTGAGTTGCTCCAGCGCTTTGTGTCTTTCCACTAGACCTGTAATAAGTCTCGGCTGGGTGTTTACTGGGATCTCTGGTGTTTAATAGACGTCCTGATGTTGTTTTTGATCGGGTTTACTACTGACAGTATTTAATCAGATCCATATTAAATCATTTCCCCTTCACCTTAAACCTATGTAATCTGGTCGCCTACTCTGGGCAAGAGACTGTGCATCTACCCGATCGATTCCTCGCATGATTTTAAACATTATCTTGCACACAGCGTTGTTCCCTTCACCTTGTATACACCATTTATGGCTCGATTGTTACTATTTATTGTCTGTCTACTGACTTGTTAAACGTTTGAATGTTTCACCTCTCAATAGATAATAAAATAAGACAACCATCACGGGCAATGTGAGACAAAGTCTTTATTCCTATTTGACAAAATAAAAAGACGACTTCTTGCACATATTGAGAGAAGGTGCATCACACCAAACAACATTTGTCTAAAAAAAAACAGATTATTCTTCAGCTCATTAAAGAGCTCGGGTGAAATTCTGACAAAGTTTGTGAATGCACTTTTATCCTCTTCACACAGCACATTAAGCAGCTGATCATATTGTCCAAATTGAGGTCTCCGTTGAAAGATGGGCTTCACCCAGTGAGACTTCCTCTTAATTCTCTTTTTAATTAATCTTACCCTTCTGCCTTCACGCAAGCGTTCTCGATGCACATAGTGGGCTGCTGCATACAGCGCGTCAATGAAAATAACCACCATCCTGTACTCGAAAATACTTAGTATAGGCATGTCTCCAAATGAGCCAATTCAACCAAGGGAGGAATATAGTGTGTGAAAAAAACCCAATATAGTGTGTGAAAACAAAGTAATATCATTTGTGCCACGTGATTAACAACACTACAGTTCACAATGTTCATTCAAGATTAACGGGAAAGCTCGGGAGACGGACAAGTCACTCACACAAATAACAGAAATGCCGAGTACCGTGGGAACTCTTTATCTACCCCCCGTTATATCGTGCGAAACTCGTGCTGGACCACGACCACTTCACTCTGGTGACATCTTGCGTCAACTCGCCCCGTGAAAAAGCCCCATTAGATTTAATACTTAAAAAAGGAGAGCAGTGTAATGTATTCATGCATATTCATTATATGCTAATGAGTTGGTATTGTATATAAGTTGGGAATGTTGGGTAATAAAACTCTCTTGTTATCCAGCCAGCT